>NC_056748.1:1103174992-1103362492 GCF_019279795.1 Protopterus annectens | reverse complement strand
AGAGCGGCAAGATTATAACATTTACAAAAAGTATACAAATGTGGTATTTGATTGTGTTTAGTCCCTGCATAGTGAGATTCCATAGTTATTTTAAATGTGAAGCAATTGTGAGTTTTAAATCTAACAGAGGGCACACAAATAACTTTTAATAATTTTATAAACTTGTATATCAAGTTTTTTTATGATTTATTACCCTTAAGGAGAGATGTTGTTTTAACATTTATTGATGCAAGCAGTTACAGTGTTTAAAAGTTCTTTTTAATACAATTCATAATTTAAAATAAAGTGTAGAATTGTTGTTGTAAATGAAGTTATTTATGTTAGTGGAGGTGAAAAGGATTGTGGGTAAAGCCTATAACATGTTAATTTTAGTGATGCACTGTTTTTATTGGTAGATTTGTATTTAATTGAAGTATTTATGGCATGTAATTTAGTTTGTTAGGTGTATCTGATGAAGTTGAGGATGAAAATGTACTTTAAAGGAGTATTGTTTATGTGTTATGCTTTCTTACTGCATTAAAACTGTGTTAAGCCCATCTACTGTTTCCTGTCTTCTGGAGTTCCGTTAATGTGTGGATAACTGTTTTCTAAGCTACAACTGCACCTTTTTCTCCTTCATTGTGGTTATGTATAGATATATATACATAAGTATATATATATATATATATATATATATATATATATATATATACATACAAACACTATATATACATCTGCATACTTACATAATATCAAAATAGAAAAATTTTCTATAGATATTGATGTTAATAACATTTACAATAATACTGAGTGGTGATATTTAATTAAAGCCCGGTCTTGTAAAACAATAAATGGATTCAAACAGAAGGATGGTTTTATCAGTACTACCTGAAGATCACTGAAGATCAGATTACTGAATCAAGGTCAGTAGACAGTATACAACATCACCTCATATTACCCAATCATATCACCTCATATTACCCAATCATATCACTCATATCATTGTTTCCTTGCTGATAAACCAGATAACTGAATGAATGGATGTGTCTTTACATTTGTTAAGAAAACAGACAGCTGAATCCTAAATTAATAGTCAAAAGTAAATTCATCTCTGATCCTGCTGCCTTCTACATCTACCTAACTTCTCTACAACTAACGTAACAATTATACATACCACCAAAAAGGGGGGCAGTGGGTGGGTGGCTACTGCAAGTAAGGCAGTTGGTTCTATAAATATTTACTGTTACAGTTAAGTAGGACTTACACAAGTGTAATATGTTCAACTAACACCCTGCCCTACTGGCATTCAGGTAAATTCCCAAAGCTTACCGAACCTGGGAGGAGGAAAGATAAGGGATCAGGAGCCCCTGGAAAATGGTCCTAGTGAAGTCTGCTCTGGATGAAGAAAAGGCATCCATCTTGTAGTGTTTCATAATGGTATGGACAGAGGACCAAGCTGCTGCCTCTAGAATACTTCTAGAGCCCACTCCTTTCCAATATGATCAACAAGGAGTCAAGCATAGTGGTCACTGTCAACACAGCCTGGATTTTAGCTCTGATGGATCTGATTACTGCCAGGCTGCCAGATAGGGGAATTGTGGCCTAGTAAATATGGCCAGAGGTAGAATTAGCATTCTGCTAGCATGGGTGAAGACAGTTAGGTAGACGTGTTGATCTCTGCTAGCTAGATGAGAACGTGGGTAGGCGACTGCAGTCATTGTCAAGATACTGAGGATTCCCATCCCAGCCAGCCTAACTGAGGGTTATGAAGATTCTAATTTCAGTGGTAGCTTTGGTGAAGGATGGGGGAAGTAGGTGAATCTAGTAACTCCAAGACTACAAAACGACAGTTGTCACAGCACTCCCTGGACAGTTGGAGGTAGGTAAGGGATTTAGATCTTTGCTAGGTTGGCTGGAAGATAGGAAAGAAGTCACACTGCTGCCAGGAAGGTGAGGAGGTTGGGAAGGCTCTAAACACAGTAAGACTAGGATGGGAAGGGGGGCACACTGTTCTTTGTGGACTGTATTTATGTTGGCTTTTTGATGTTCCTCACCAGTAGTATGATAAGCTCTCTGAGCAGCAGTGACTTCTTTTACAAATATGATGCTTCTGCTGTACACAGTGAAATGTGCGTTGCATACTTAGCAAAGTGATACCAGCATTACGTAGAGAGCAAGGAGGTAGCCAAATCTAGGTACTGAATAATCTGAAGCTTATTAAGTCAATTTTTTAGACATGCTGGTCGTAGTTTAAAAGGAGGAAAATAACATTAGTACTTGAGGAAAAACAATCATTGTCTGAACGTATAACAATTCATCTTCTGTTTTAGTATAATAATAACAACACACAGACAATAAACACTTTGTACAGGGAGTGTTTTTATCAGTTGAAGAAATACTATCCATATATTATTCTGGATGATAAAATGTCTTTCTGAGGCCATACAAATCTGTTATTTTTTAACGCTTTCATTGTGAAGTGATCCTATGCTAATCTCTTTGATTGCTACCTAAATTAAATGTTTTAACAGTGTGTACTACATAAAATATTTAATATATAACAAAGCTAAAATCTGAAAAAAGACAGACACTATGACAATGACGATCGAAAAGAAAAGAGAAAGCTGGGATGATAAGCTTCAGAAAGGTGATGAAATAAAACAGACAAGTGAGAATTAAATCTTGAAAAAAATGTTACATGTGACAGAATTAGTTTTGTATATGTGGCTAGTCTGGGTTAGTAGATTTCAGTGTTATAGCAGAATATTATAAACTATAAAATGTTAGTAGTTTAAGAAAACATGGTACTGAGAAAGGCAGAATGAATATTTGCTCTTACATGATTCTAGGTCAAACTGATTGATTTTTAAACTAAGGAAAACATATCTATTAGACAGGAAATTTTAATTAGGTCTTAAAGTTAGATTCTAGGATCACAAAGTTTTAAAAACAGAATAAAGTGCGGTATATACATCTTTAATAATTTAAGGGCAACATTTTAGCTGCAAAACAAAATGCATATATTTCAGTATAATTCATACACTGCCATATGAAATGGTATAATTCCTTTATTAACCTATATTATCATGGCCTAGAGAAGGAAAGGTTTAAGACAACATTTAAAATTATTTCACTAGTAAGACATAATAACAAAACAAGGGCTTAAAATGGCTTGCAAGGGCGGTTAGCCTAGCACGTACTCATGACATATAAAAATGAATAGTTAAAATATTAAGGAAAGTTGGAAGGGAAATGTATTTCTTTTCAGGTAAGCCTTGCAATGAAGAAAAATTATCACTGAAAGATAACTGAAGTAAATTGGGAATTGTTGGGGAGGTATTCCTACCTTTCAGTCTCCCCCAGCATGCACACAGACTTGTATTCTGTAGCTGTACTTGACATGAGATGAAAAAAGTAGGAAGAGCTTGACTAACGTGTGCTCATGCCATTACAGTTTCTTTTCTATTTATTTTTTCTGTTTTATTATAAATGTTAGTTGTCTTATTGTGACAGACATATTGTTCCAGTTATGTCTTTAAAGCCTTCTAAGATATATCAAGATCAGGCTTACATGTAATTATTCTGTTCAGTTTTCTAAGGCTTTGACATTTATACATACTAAGAGCTGTTTTTTTAACCCTACAACAGGAATGGAGCAAGGGGTCAGTCTAAAATGACAAAGACAATTTAATATTTGCCCACTTTAAATACATTTATCTATTTTTTTCGTCAGCCTGAATTGAATTCTTATCTGCATGTACATCAATTAGGTTCACCACAGATAAAGAGACATAGTATGCCTTCAAAAATATCAAAGTGAAGCATCAGTACAGATGTCAAATAATCTTCCCTACGGTTGCATCCTTAAATTGCTCAATAGTGAAATTCTGAGTTACTGACTTGCTGAGTGTATGAATTTGTTAGCTACATTTCCTGGAACAGTCCAGACTCAGACACTGCAGGGCCATAGTGCCACTTCTTAATTAATCTGTAACAGATTTGAGTTTATACACCAATGGTAATGTAACCACACAGCGTAAATATGATTTAATAATCAACATTGCATTATTTATCAAGTGTGAGAACATAAGCAGGAAACCAAGCAGGAAAACAAGGCTTATATAAAACATATTATCAATGTAAATAGAAACCAGTACACTACCATTATTAGACCTTTAATAACATATGAATGTAAAACAACATACATGATATTACAAGTAACCCCTTGGGGTAAAAATCAGAGTTTATATGAGAAAGGTGCAGGGCATACAAGTCCACCATCAGGGTGTAGTGGATGTTGGCATTACTGTTGACAATATCACTTTTACTTGGATGTAAACAGAAAATGTAAAGGCAATCATTCACCTAAAAGAATGTTTAAGATTGCTCCATAAATCAGAAAAGTTGACTGTCGTTTATAAAATATTATGAATATTTGCATGAGGAAAGAGAATATCTAGTAAAAGAGCACCACAAGTTAAGAGAAATGTCTTCTGTATCTGCCCAATGCTTAGTTACTAAGGATTTACCTCAACTGAAGTTAGACCCATAAGATAGCAAGTTTCAGTTAAGTGATACAGAATAGATATGCCAAGAAAGAATTATATTAGACATGATCAGTCTTGTCATTAAAAATAAAGACATTTTTAAACTAGCAAAAACAGACCATGCAGGTTGCATGAATTTACACTACAAAAATATGGAATATATCTGCTGCTACACCATTTCAACATAGTGTGTAGCTAGGAGATAGTAATATATGCATAACAGCCTGCTTGTAGGGACCTAGGTAGGCATTATTTTAGAGCATGGACTGCTGATATATAAGGAAAGTAGATCTTTAAAAGCATTATTCCAGATTATGACCTGAACTGGATAAATCATTAATCGGATAATTTTTTTTTCTTTTAATCATATCGGTCAGAAAAAGTATAGAGGAGTATCAGAACAGTAGGTTAAATTCAAATCGAATTGTAAAGTAATAAAAAGTAAAATTTCTTTTCAGGTGACTCAGCCAGGATTCAGGGCCGCTTTGCCTGGTACATGCTAAAATATTAATAGAAGCTGAACATCTGCCATTTATAGCAAAACAGGTAGAAGCTGACTCACACAAAACTGTTATAGTTTTAATGTAACAGACAAGGCAGGTGATTTTTTTTTCAATACCTCAAAAAAGAAAGGGAACATGTATTCAAATATTTTATTTGTGTCAAGAGGAAAGACTGCATGTTGGCTAACAACGTCTGCATTACGGTATAAAATCAATTCTGTCATTACATTATTATGCTCTGGTGTCAGGCTAGAACTTGGATAAGACCAGGTAAGCTACTGAACAGAGTTATTCTAGCTATGATAGTGGTGCATATTTTAATATCCAGATTTCTTAGTGAAATAAGTCTACAATTTTATAAAAAAGGGGCAGATCCAAGTTAGGTTTGAAAATAAAAACTGTTTTTAATCAATTCAAATATATGTCACTAATACCATTTGCGTTCATATAATTCTAACAGAATCAGAGAGATGACATTTACATTTTTTATAAAATGAGGCATCAAAATCATCTGGTCCTGGAATTTTGCCCAGTTTTAGCAGTGGTGCAGCGGTAGCATTGTCACCTCACAGCAAGAGGTTCTCCAATTCAATTCTCAGCTGAGGTGCCTTCTGTGCGGAGTCTGCATGTCCTCCCTGCATTCGTGTGGGTTTCCTCCAGGTGCTCCAGTTTCTTCCCATGTTACAAAGACATGCGTCTGGAGTGTTTCTCCCCAGGCCTCCGCTGAAAATTGGCTTCATTCCAAGTCAGACTTTCCCAGTTAACAAATGTTAAATAAAATAAAAATAAGACATAAGATCACATTTTGACTTTCCTCGAGGGATATCTGTGTTGACCATCTAGGTAGGCAATTTTCTACATTATTTTCTTTAATATGAGTTTGCAGTGAATCTGATTTTTTTCATAAGTGATTTAAAACAGATAGGATATCTTACTTTTACATAAATTACTGTTATTTTTGTGTTATTTACAAAAGATACTACATTGTTTGACTTAATTTAACTTCACTAATCAAATATTTTGAGGGAGTAGCAGCCTACTCAGCTTACTTGGCACCTATTTTGGATTCAAACAAGGGCTTGTTCGGGGTATGAGGTGATCCGAGTTCATGCTGTGCTGATGTTAGTGAATGTCAAATTTCACAATCAAGTTGTAAAATGTGATTTTCAAGTGTTGTTTTCCTTCTTGCACTTTTTAGGATATATCGCTTAACTAATGAAAACACCTTGGACAATAGATTTAAATTACAGCCCATTAACATCAATGTGATATTACTGTATTACTATATTTATTTTATTCATCCTTTGTTGACCAGGTTAGTCCCAATAGGCTAAAAGCCTCTTTTCAGGGAAGACCTAAGGTAGTATTTATACTACTAGGGGAAATTTAGCCAGGGTATTTTGGAACTTCCCCTGCTCTTTTCAGTAGATGTCGTGGAATCTTTTACATCCACATGAGCTACCACCAACTCCTCAATTTAATGTTCCATCTAATTGATTGGCACACTCAAGAGTACAACACCCCTCCCCCACATTGCAATGAAGTGTCTGAAATCCATCTACCTGGTGTGGGAATAGAACGCAAGCCTTCTGCATCGAAGGAGAGTGTGCTACTTGGTTCACCACTGACACTGATGTTATTTAAACTGGAAGTTGATTAATGATATAAAGTGTTTACCGACATCCTTGTCCTTAAGCAGTTGTGCATCCAGGATGCAGACCACAGATTAAAGTCCAGGCTCCTAAAGAATGCCTTTGCTAAGAATGTTCTTTTAAAATGAATTAGAAAGTGGTCTGACAGTAATCTCAGTTTTGAATTATATTACATGGTGAATGTTTGAAGGGATTTAGAAAAAAACAAACAAAAAAAAATCTATCCTGAACCAGAATATACATGATAATGAAAAAGTGAAATTCTTGCCTGAATGGTATATTGCATAACATGGGCTAAAAATGTCAAAAGCATCCATAAGTTCATGTGAAAATTATATATCTCTTCCACTACAAGACACAGATGGCTCATGATTATTATGGGATGACCTAAATGTTCTATTCTTGTCCCCCCCCAAAATTAGGGCATATTTATTAAGAGTACATATGCTCTGAAACAAACACCTAAACGAGCATGGTTTAGCTAAATATAGTCCATACATTTAAACCATTACTACAGGTCAGACCAGAAATGGACTGGTACATTTGATGATAGCAAACCTCACTTCTGTGTTATCTTCTCCCTGCAGCATTTTGAAAGGAAAATCTCTTTTAATTAACATGGCAACTCTACATCTGCTAGATCAATTACCCAAAGCGTATTTTATATATGCCACTTCCCCACTGTAGTGTTATCTCAGAGTAGATATATATAATTAGCAATGGGTGGGGGTGCACGTTTATATATTTTAGTTTTTTTTCAGCTGTCAAGCAGTTATTGTTGATGGTTCATTGTTTGATACAATAAGAATTCAGCTATATGTCATGTACTCATATAAATAGGTTTCAATAAGGTGAGGATCAGGGAATTTGCCGTGTAGTGCATTCCTAGCAGTTGGTGTGTGTGCGTGTGTGTGTGTGTGTGCGTGTGTGTGTGTGTGTGTGTGTGTGTGTGTGTGTATATATATATATATATATATATATATATATATATATATATATATATATATATATATACACTGTAGATACATACACATATTCGCACACAAATAGTTTTCTATTGAAACTCATCTGTAAGTCATGCAGGTTCCAAGATGATATAATTAGTTCAGACACCAATAACTATTCTGACATACTACAGACTTTAGGAACAGAAGCATTTGGTGAGAGAAGATGGGAGGAAAGCATGCAGTACCAAAGTACATGTTAAAATACTAACATCTGTACCATTAAATAATTAGTGCAATGGAACCCTACGCAACATGAAATAAAGTTCATAATGGCAACAAGAACTTGAAACTCTAACCAGCTATGCAGGATTGACCCTAACATCTCTGTGGTAGCTAGCTGAAGGGAAAAAAAATCTAGTGAAAAGAAATTAAAATCAAAACCATGCCCACCATAACAGCTCCTCCAAACTGAATGATATTCTTTTGGTTTGCATGACGATTTAGCACCACTTAATACATCATTGCTCTAATTTACTCCACGTGGCATTAGTTTTAATTTGCATTTCTAGATAGACAAGACCCCTGGAGGACTATAAAAAGAACATAACCTTCATAAGAAAATGTTGGTGAATTAAACCATGTTATCTATTAACACTAGATTGATTATTTATTTATTTATTCATTCATCCATCCTTTGCTGACTGGGTCAGCCCCACTAGGATAGTGGTCTCTTTTCAGGTGAGACCTGAGGTGGTACTTACACTACTAGGGGAAATTTGGCCACGGCATTAAGGAACTTCCCCTACACTTTTTGATAGGTGCCACAGGATCTTTTTCTTCTACCTGAACTACAAGCAATTCAAGCTGTTAGGCTTCCACGAGATGTCACACTCAGGAGTGCAGCAGCCCCCCACCCCCATGCCACACTGCAATGTCAACAAATTGAAACTTAATCCAATCACCTGGAGTGGGAACATAACCTAGAAAATTCTGGTCTTCCAGCACCAAAGTTGAGTGTGCTACCTGTTTTTCCACTAACACTGAAGTCAGCAAAATCCCAACATCCTCACATAACAACACTTAAACCGGATGAGTGATTGACTGCATAAAAACATCTGTCACAGAAACCAGCTTACGATTGATGGAGATTAGGGTAACTGACCTAAAATCTAGCAAGTGGTAAAGAGATACATTTCTGACTGAGGCACCTAAAGATAAATTCATGAACAAGTGAGTATAACCTTTACAGTTCAGCACAAGATGTAATATATTGCTTAACAATCAGCTGAGGATATGGGATGAGTTAGTCAGAGCCCACTGGAATCTTATATTTAGTCATCCTACAACTAAATACCAACACTGGGGAAAGACAACTAAAATATGTAAGTTACTGACAAATCAGCATTTTATAAACCACCAAAGTGATATAATTCTTTTAGCCGCAGGCACTGACGGGGGGCATCAAAGTCTTCTACATAACATGCAACCAAATAAAATGGGTACTATAAAATAGAGAAATATGTGTAATTTGTTTGAACAGAAAAATTGTTAATTCTCATCACTGTATGCTTCCAAAAACTTGAACTTTAAGGATAAGCATATTCTGATGACAAATTAAGGGGTTTGAATATGATAAACTATGAAGGAGACAAAAACACCAAGATATAACAACTAGATACAACTTGCTATTTAAAATAATGTTTATGCGTATTTGCAGAGTTGTGATAGCTAGAGTGACAGACATCAGTTTCCAATGTGTGAAATAAGTTGAGTTAGAGCTTCCGGAACACACCGGCTGTAAGGAGGAAGACCAGTCATGACACACATTCTCTTACACCCATGATTCATTATCACATCTCTTGGGATGATTTATTAGTTACAGCAACTCATCTAGAACCTTCACAGTCTTACCAAATTATAACATTTGGGACAGAGGAGTATTAAGTAGGTAATTGTTGGAATTACTCAGCCACAGCACACTGAAAGGAGGAGATATGTATTGCATCACAACCTTGCAACACACCACTGTCATTGTGATCACTCTATCCATTGGGAGCAACCGGCCCTTTCAGAAGTAAAACTCATATAGTCCACATATGATTCATACAAACTCTATACTTCTGGATGAAGATGTGTCAGCTAGTACTGCCTTTCCAGACAAATATGATGCAACTCTGCAGAACTAGCCATTCCAAAAATCATGAGTAGGTTTTATGTCCAGCCTGTGGTTGTTGGTATAATTATGGATGGGAAAGGAAGCAAACTATAGAGTCTTTAATGAATAAGCTTCTATTTATTGGTCAAAGTCTATAAAACTCTGTTACATAGCCACCAAGTTATATAAAACAAAGACAGACTAAAATACAGCCTGAATATGTATTTTCGTAGAGGTATACATTTAGATAAACATATGCGCCCTAAAGTTAATATACACTGCCAATTCACAATGCAATTTACACTCCAGTAACAAAAGTTCCTGTGTTTAAATTACGCTTGACTTCTATAAAAGTTGCAAGTTATTCAGCTATCCCTTGGAAAAAAAAATGTTAAAGCATGGTAAATACAGATCTGTACACAACAGAAGCAAACATCTAAAAAACACCTTTATGCATAAACTACAAATATAGAAAAGTTAGTGTTCCTGTCACACACATTACAGTGTACAGTGCACAGTTGCACAGTAGGAAGGGCATCCACAGCCAGGCATGCATGGCACATATTCTCTTATATACAAGGCATTCTAAGATTACCCACCAGTACTGATACAATAGAACTCCTACCACTGGAAACCTGTACAGCAGTAAAACAGCATACTAACATGCAACACAGACAATGTATGCTCTGCAAACATAACTAATGAGGTAAGCTCTTTTATGAACTGCCCAATGCCCTGCCTGCAGAACAGGCAAATATGCGTGTGCTCTACTGCCCCCATGTGCCAGTGCAACTCTCTGTAAAGCTAATACCTTATACACAGTGTGACACAAGCTGTTGAGTAAACCTTTAACACAGTCAGCCATCACCTTTCAACATGTACAGCCATCATGATTAATGGTACTATGCCAGTGAGAGTAACTGTCCCTGTCATGCATAAGGTAACCAGTCATCCCCTAAGAATCAGCAATAAGCATCCAGTATTCAAAGCCTCAGTGCAATATACCAACAACTCCACTTAGTCAGTACAATAGAAAAATGAGGCTTAACTCTCCAACTAGATATTTCTGGAAGCACATCCAATTCCAGAATATGCTCCGCAGCATAAAACACAGGGCAGATATCAGATGTGCTTCCCATTTATAAATTATGTTCTGCTCTGAACTGCACACACCTCCCAGTCACTACAACCTGTTTAAGGGACTTCAAACAATGTTGCTGAATAATCCTATGGCACTACATAAATTCAACACTTTATCAACAAAGTCAAGAAATTCACTCACTATTTCTACTCCTCACCTGTCCTGGTCAATACAAATAACACACTCTAATACCTCCCCATATGTGTGCAATAACCTAAACATAAGTATATCTACATGTATATATATATATAAATATATATATATATATATATATAAACTTACTTGTATATTTGCTTGAAGGTGTATATGGAAATGTAAACATTTTGTATACTCTTATTCAGTTGTGAAATATCTTGCAATGCTGTACCAAGTTCTTATCTACTCACACTGTATATACTGTACATTTGTATTTTTAACCAAAAGGGTAATATCCTCTTATTGCATACTAACTGCTGTAAACTCTACAATCTGTATGCTACTACTCTGTAATGTTCATTTTTTGTAAATTTTTCTTCTGTCTGTAAATGTATGGCGCTTTTCTCCCCAGGACTCTGCTGAAAACAGACATTTGTTGACCAGACAGACTATCCTGGCAAACAAATGTTAAATAAATAAAATAAAGAAATGTCACTGTCCTCAGTAGAAATGCTCGATATGTTTTTTTTTTTTTCTTTTTTTTTAAACAAGAAACAACTTTATTGAATTATCACTTATGGCATATTTATATAAATGAAAACAAACAAACAAACCTGACATATTTTTAGTTGCAAATATTATACATAACATATAATCTTCTACACAACCCTTGTCAATTGAGCATTACATAGCTCATTCAATTCCTGTCTTCCCATAAAACTCATTCTCCCAGCATGCAATGTTCCCACAATTCCCATTTTCTTCTATGTAATTTGCTCCGACCCTTGTCTAAATGTTTAGAAAAAGAATACAATAATATACAAAGAATCTGAAATTCTAACTAGTAACCATATTTCAATTATAAACGTTTATTAGTAGAATTATAAACTTTACAATTATAAATGCTTATTGGTAGATACATAAATCAAAATATGCTATTTAGATTCTTGTAAGGAATTTTCTAAAATTAGAGAACTAAAGTCTGTTGTCTTTCGGCTTTTCCTGGTTAGGGGTCACCACAGCAGAACTCTGGTCCGCTAATTATTGGCAGTGGATTTTTACCATGCCGAGTTGCCAGCCCGATGCCCAGCCTTCAAAGATGGCACACCCATTCTCAGATGCACCTACCTGCATGTCTTTAGACATCACTCGACCGCAGGGAGGACATGCAGACTCCACACAGAAGGCACTCCAGCCGAGAATCGAACGGTTGCATTTCAGTTATAAAAGTATATTGGTGGTGGGTATATAATTAAAAATATGAGCCAAATGAGAAATTTGGCACAAGCTGTCACAATGACTTACTGTATGTAATGTATGGGTCTGACTTTAAAAAAAAATGTTATCTGCAAATGCTATCCAGGATTAAGAAAGATATCAATTTTAGCACTTTGGGAATGCTGCTGTGCCCAGTAGTGCTACAGTGATATTGAGCAATTCAGAGATGAGATAAAGCTGTGGTGAGCAGTATTTCATCAGCAGCTCATCGTTTTATCTCTGAATCAAATACCTTGTGAAGTTCGAGCAAAAACCTACACGGCACAATTGCACAGGACACCTACTAATATGCACACAAATACTGACATTCATGCACACCTACTCAGTTCTCTGTCTCTCATGCACACATAAAAGAGAGCAGTCATGCCCTGCATATTTATATATTATTTACTTACTGGGATTTGTTTACTGGCATGGTCCACTGGGCAGAGCCCATTTTCAGTGGAAGCCCAGGGAGTAAAGCTGCACAAGTAAGATTAATACAGTACAATACAATACAATACAACACAACACAACACAATTCAATACAATACAACAGCAAGTATAACTAGATACATGGAATAAACTAGATTCTAAGTAGTACATTTAGTTATACAGAGCATGCAGGGAAGGTTGAATGTTCACATTTCGTATAATGTGTTAGAGGAGGTTCACTACAAACTAAAGCATCATATAATATTGAATAAGATAAATAGTACCAGTGCACAAAATATAGGTGTAAGAGAGCAGGGAGTAAAGATGAAAAATAGAAGGAGTTACAGTAAGTCAGAAAGTGACAGTGCAACAGAAATTAGATAGGGGGCGGTTACTGGGGAGTAGAAGGGTATATTAGATGTAGGTTTACAGAAAAATACTAGGTAAAAAGTGGGGACAATGAATATTAGGGGTATGGGAGAAGGACTTCCAGGTAGAGAGAAGGTAATTACATAGGGCTTGTTTAAATAAAGCAGTAGTTTTGGTAATGCAAATGATTAGGGGGAGACTATTCCAGATTTTAGCTACAGTCCAAGAGTATGGGAGATGGCCGGCTGGTAGCTTAGGTTTGTGGACTTGCAATAGGTGATGGTGTTGTGATCTCAGTGACCTGTTAGAATTGTATTGGTGGAATATGCTATTTAGGGCAGCGTAAGTCTGGGGGTTTGGTCAGAATTTTGTGTGCAATAGTTAGTTGGTGATAGGTGAGGCAGTGGGGAAGGTCAAGCCAGTTTAACATTTTTAGTGGTGAGCAGTGATGTGATCAGTGAAAGACAAGAGTTAGTTGCAAATATGGCTATTTTGTTATAGCATATTTCAAGTTTATTTCTGAGTGATGATTGGAGGTTGGTTAGTAATTTTAGTAGAGGGTTATAGGAACAGATTGTGTCAGTACAGAAGGCCTAATTTTTTTTGTGTTTTACTGATGTTATTTTGAATGTGTGGGTCAAATTTTAAGTTTTCATCAATTATGACCCTCAACAATTTTGTATGAGAGACTTGTTTGATTTTTGTATGGTTTAAAGAATGTACGTTAAGTTGAGGTATACTGATTAGAGTGTTTTTCTTTGGAGGGAATATTATGAGCGTGGTTCTATTGGAATTTAAGAACAGGTGATTATTGTGGAGCCAAGTCTCAATGGCAGTGAATGCTGCCTCGGTGATGTGTTGAAGTTGTGGTGGAGCCAAGTCTCAATGGCAGTAAATGCTGCCTGGGTGATGTGTTGCAGTTGTGGTGGAGCCAAGTCTCAATGGCGGTGATTGCTGCCTGGGTGATGTGTTGCAGTTGTGGTGGAGCCAAGTCTCAATGGCGGTAAATGCTGCCTGGGTAATGTGTTGCAGTTGGGGTGCAGCCAAGTCTCAATGGCGGTGAATGCTGCCTGGATGATGTGTTGCAGCTGTGGTGGAGCCAAGTCTCAATGGCGGTGAATGTTGCCTGGGTGATGTGTTGTAGTTGTGGTGGAGCCACGTCTCAATGGTGGTGAATGCTGCCTGGGTGATGTGTTGCAGGTGTGGTGGACCCAAGTCTCACTGGCGGTGAATGCTGCCTGGGTGATGTGTTGCAGTTGTGCAGGGTTATCAGCAGCACAGATATTAATGGAGTAATCTGTGTACTGCACAAGAGACCCTGCTTGAAAGGAAGAGTGTAGGTTGTTGATAAAAATGTTAATGGTACAGGACCTAATATAGATCCTTGAAGGACACCTGTGGGGTTGTGTATATAGGGTGAGATGGAGTGTTTCCATTTTATGGCATGTTTTCTGTTAGATAAGTAGCTTTTGAACCAGTTAAGTGAAGGAGTTGACAGGCCGATGTTAGAAAGTTGAGAAAGGAGGAAAGAGTGGGAGATAGTATCGAAGCCCTTGAATAAGTAAACAAATAGAGTAGAGGCAGTTTTACCAGAGTCACTGGCTTTACTGACTATATCCTTAAAGTATATTAGGGCAGTGAAGGTACTCTGGCCAGGTCTGAAACCATGCTGGGACTGAGAAAGGATGTTATTTTTGATTAGGAAGTCTAGGAGCTTTATGTGCACACATTTTTTGAGGAGTTTAGAGATGGGAGACAGTATGGCTATAGTGTGGAAGTTGTAAATATCGGATAAGGTACCTCCTTTGTGTAGAGGAAGCATGAACATTTTTTTCCAGAGAACGGGAACATATGATTCTTGGATGGATCTATTAATGATTATACTGATGGTAGGCAAAACTTTCAGCAGCAATTTTTAGATACTCTCCAGACAAGCCATCTGCTGCATTACAGCTGGGTTTTTTTCTTTAGGAGAAGATTTTATGGTTGCTGTAGAGACAGTGTTAAGTGTGAAGTTAGGGAAGGAGGTGATAGTAATAGAGTATGACTCTGAGCTTGTGGGGGGCTGAGACTGATTTTGTGTTGTGGGATTGGTTTGACTTGGTGAATTTGTGGTGGGAACAGACGCCTGCTGGGAGCTGTGCTGGAAGGGAGAATCTGGGCAGATGTGCTTGAAGTGGGGAGTGGTTTGGAGAAGGTAGCAGTAATGTTTGCTATGGTATCTATGAAGTAGGTACTAAAGATACTTGCTATTTGATATGAGGATTTGTCAGGGTGTGAGCATGGCTTACTTTTTGTGCCTGGGCTAAGGAGCATGCTAACAGAGGTCCAGAATTGTTTGGGATTATTTTTGTGGCTATTTTGTAACTTTAAGTAATGTTCTTTCTTGTCTTTAGTTATCAGTTGTTTTGACCTGGTTGCATAATTGTTGTAGTTTTGTAGATCAGAGTTGTTTTTATGCTTTGTTCCTAGGTGTCATAAGTTCTCCAGTTGATTTGGTTAACCAAGGAGCCTGATTAGCTTTTAACCTTTTTATTTGGGGTGGTGCTTGGCTGTAAAATATTTTTAGAAAGGTAGTGTTGAAATGTTGAAGAATGTCCTCTAGGGTTAGTGTATTTAGATTATTCCACCTAATGCTTTTCAGGATTAGATTGAACGTATGGGGGTTGAAGTTGGATACGTTTCTTACTTGTTTAGAGTGATGTTTTGTTTTTTGTTAGAGAAGGAATAGAATGAGTTACAAAGGCAGGGAGATGATCACTTAAAGCATTGGGAAGTATCCCAGATAGTGTGATTCTGGAAAGGTCCAAGACTAGGATCCAGTCTAAACGTGACCCTTCATTAGTTCTGTTATTATATCTAGTGGGGGAGGTAATAACTTGGGTGAAGTTAAACAGGTTTATGTTAGAGGTTGGGGTTGTAGAGTTAATGTTCACCCAGTTGATCTTGACATTGTCAAGTGTTATTGGTTCGTTTTTTTATAGTATGGGAGGCTCAAGACAGTATTTATTCAAGAAAATGGTATTGTTACTGGGGCGAATATAAAGGGCAAAGTTATCTTTAGAAAGGAGACCAGGATTTCTGTATTACAGAAATGAGGGATGTGACCAGAGTATGGGTATATAGTAAATGTTTCTGGGAATAGAATGGCAATGCCACCACCTCTTTTATTTTTCTATCTACACTTACAGCAGAGTAGTTAGGGGATAAGAACTCTGTGCTACATATATTTGGTTTTAGCCAGGTCTCAGTGATAGCAAGTATGTCAGTTTTGTTCTGAGTTAGCCAGGCCTGTAGGTCATCTGCTTTGTTGCAGATGCTTTGTAGATTGATCGTAGTTATGTTTAATGATTTGAAACCCCTTATTGGGTTATCTGCAGTGGGAATGGTGGGGAAAGGACCTAGGTTGGGATATATGTCCCCACATTTTATTAATGTCTGGAAAGTAGGTGTTGAGTGTGAGCAAGTAGTTTGAAGCTGACAGTGACCAGCAGAGGGAGATGATGATATCTTAAATGTAAAGTAGTGTTGTTTCTTAGGAGGACATGGACTTTGGAGCAGGGTAGTGATGTTATATTATACAGGCTTGGGTGAATTTTAGAGAAGATTTTTGATGGGGTACTTGGGGGTGCTGGCTTCTAATGAATGTTTGGTGAAATTTAGTCCACAGTTTAATGAGGAAGGTTGCAATACTACTGTGGTTGTAATTATGGCATATGAAAGGAGAATGATGTAAGATGTGGAGTGGGCCATGTTAACTGGGTAGTCACGTTTGGTGATAGGAAATGAGATAACAGGATCTGATTGGTTTGATTGAGGCTGAGGGTGTGGCTAAGTGGTATAAATTTAAGTGTATGGGGTGGGTAGGAAAGGGGATAGGGTAGGGGAGCAAAGGGAATTCAAGCAGAGTGAGGTGAATGGAGTGGGTATACCCAACTACTAGCTTGTCCAAGACACAGAAAATAACTGTTAGATCCCACATAAAGTCTGGAGGTATGTTGTGCCAATTCTTAAAGGAAATGGATGTTTACAAATAATTCTGACTGCTGCTAAATAATAATATCAAGTATAATAAAGAAAAGTAAAATGAATACAAGAAATATTGCTTTGCAAAATAAGGCTGACTGGGAAAAATGCTTGAAAGTGGGGGAAAGGTTCCGAAGGGATTATTATTATGTGCTGTAACTGCTGCTAGGTATTATGTGTATTGTTGTTTTCTTTTGACTTTTCCCGGTTAGGGGTCGCCACAGCAGAACTCCAGTCTGCTAATGATTGGCAGTCGCTTTTTATGGTGCCGAGGTGCCAGCTCGATGCCCAACCTACAACGAAGACATGCCCATTCATGCATGTCTTTTGAATGCCACAGGACTGTGGAGAGGACATGCAGACTCCACACAGAAGGCGCTCCAGTCGAGAATCAAATGGGAGAACCTCTTGCTGTGAGGCGACAATGCTACCACTGCTCCACGGCGGCTTTTGCAAAAAAAAAAAAAATCATTTAAGTGTGAATATACATTGCTTTACTATATTTGCTTGGTTTTAAATGGTGGGTGCAAATCACTAGTGGGTCGCTAGTGGTGGGGAGCCTCTTGCAGTCACAGAAGAATGGTGCAGTACAGGCTCAGCTAAAGAGCATAGGAGCTAGGGAGACACAGAGAGAAAAGAAAAAAATACACTCTGTTTATTCGGGAAGAAAAATGTGTTACATCAATTAGGAGAGTTCCAGTGGAATGAAGGCAGAAAAAGGAAAGGAGCAACAGCAACGTAAAGCGATAGTGGAATACAGAAAAATACAGTTATGTAAAGTGAAACAAAATAGAAGAAGACTACTTCCAGGTTAACTTAGAGGAGTAAGAACACACACACACCCACACACAGGCTTCACAGGACTCACCTGCTGTGTCACTCAGAGCCCTATCCTTACCAAAGGAATGAATGATAGGGTTCCTATTAGATGACCGAAGATGCATTCTTTCGATTGCATCTTGGTCGAACTTGAAAAGATGAAAAGGCAAAATGACGAAGCAGCATATAAGCGAATTCTTTCCCTGGGAAAAGAATTGCTTGGCTGTGTCCGTTATTTTGCCGTTTTCGTCACTGTAGTGCAATCTTGGAGCTGGTATATTTAAGTAGGGGAGGTGTGGGGTTTTAATTTTTTTTTTTTTTTCTGGAACAGCGATTTTTTTCTATCGGAAAAAAAATCGCTGTTCTAAGCATTTGAGTTTGTAAGCTTTCTCTTACATGGGGTCGATAAATCATCATTCGCTTTTCTAAGCGTTCGATGATTTAATATAGACCCTGACTGTATGCCACCAAAAAATTCTGTACGCATCTTTTCAATTCACACCCCCAACAGAGCAGTAGAGCTATTTTATGAATCACTCTTCCATGCTAGGGCAGTACTGGTAAAGAATTCAGAATAAGTGAACATGAGTAATTTAGCAATAACCCATGACTGGGTGTGGATATCACAGGATTTACCCACAGTTGGCATGGTTTGATCACAAGTGATTAAATAAAGCCAACAAAATCAAACCAACAATGAGAAAATCCTGTGATACCCACATCCAAGAAATTGCTATTGCTATTTTTATGCAATGACATAATTTATGAAATTGTTTACTTTTCTTAAATAATGTCTTTGTATAATGGGACTTCAGTCTTATTCGGCTCCATTGTCTTCTGTTTGCTAATTACATTCCCACGGTTGCACAGTACATCAGTGCAGTGCAAGACAAGCGATGGAGAAAAGAACATCTTTGTTGCCATTTTTGTAACTATTTACATCTCTTCTCCTCATGCAACAAAACTATTTAAATTTACCACTGCAAATGCCATTGTCATGGGCTACACGCAGACAGAAAACAGAAGGGAGAAGAATGGACACTCTTGAAGAATACCCATGTACAGCTGAAAAAATGTTTTAAAATTTCACATTAACTTTTACTCAGGAAGTAGCACCTTCATAAACGTAAAAGAAAAATATAATATAAGAATAAAGAGGATATACAATACAACTAATTCTGTTGTACCTGTTATCTCTGGTGCTGACAGCATTCCCTCTATGTGCTACCTGTGCAGAAAGACAAACGTGGCATGCAAGCAATTACATATGACATATAGGTGTGACTGACATGCAAATAACACTTTAAAACTACAGTTCCACAGTAAGTAAAAGCCCCAAATGACACAGAACTACAGTAACACGTGCAAGGAAGCTTCAAGCAGTCAGGTGCACATGGTGTTTGACAGCAATCTACACTACCACACTTATGTACAAAGAAGTATCAGCTACACTAAAGCTGTTAGGTGCACTGAAGTATACATAACTACACTGCCACATTTATGAAAAATTATGTAAATGCAGTAACAGCCTGACTGATAGGTCCAGCAAAGCAGAAACAAGAAATGGTGTCCACATGTTCACAGGGTAAAAGCCCTTGCCCGAGAAACACAAAATACAGCAATACAGCAAAACAGCTGTCACTTACAGGACACACAACATATGGTAACCCACAGCCACAGAAGCCAAACTGGGATATCATGGGATCTGCCAAAGAAAAAAAAAAACTCAGGTATAAAGATACCTGTGAAATTGTTTAGTTGTACATGACATGCTAGTCTCCCTGGACATCAGGTCCCACCAAGCATGCTTCTTCCTAAATGGACTCATGTATGGTCCTTACAGTTGCTCTCTGAACTGACTGTGGAGGTGATAGGGAACAAAATTGTGCTCATTTTCTCTGACCAGGCAGGCCATGTCTTTGAAGTGCTCTTCCCATGAATGTACAGCAAAACAAGATGGACGGCTGAGATCCATGTTCCTTCATGGGAATCTGAATAATATGCAAAAATGTACTGTATTGCCTCATAGTTACACAATGTGCAGACAGAGACAGCTTATATGCATAAGTGGGCATGCACGGCATGACAGTGGTGTAGCACAATATATCTATGCTTACTGGTGTGCACTATAGCTGTTGAACTCTTAGCTGGTGGAGAGGTTATCATCTGGCATTATGGCTTTCTCTGGCACATGCTACTACATTTCACACCTGGGAGGCTATCATCTAAGCTTAACAGGTGCTGCTGCTAACTTTTCTGATTCTGCAGTGTTATAATATTTGGCTTGCTCTTTGCTTTCATACTCATAAGCAACAATTTCATGACTTCATGCCTCATGACTATAAACGTTAACCCGATTTCCCTGATCCTAAGTTGCATGTCGCTCCGCATACACTGACTGTACTTCTCAACTTGCATATTATTATATGGTCAGCCTTTTAGGCCACTGCCCCATAGTGCTTCTTGGTTGTAGTAATTGCTCCTCAGCAGTGTATTCCAGTTTTCAGTGCACGAACAGTGTGCAAGCTTTGCATATTGCATGCTCCTACATTTTTAGGCATAAATTGTGAAACAATGCGTGGAATATAAAGCAATTGAAACCTTCATTTTTTTTTGTTCAAGTTAATGGCTTTACTAAAGGAAAATAAAAGGCCAGACTGACTTTTTTGCCTCATAAACTATTTTTCTTTTTTTTTTTATGAAATATAAAAGTCTTAACAGACAATGCACAACAGCCTCTTGAAAGCTCACCACACTCAGTCTAGGGATTTCTGAGTTACAAATAAATGGTTCAGTGGTCCGAAAAGTATTACAGTACACTGGTGATGAATAACACCCACACACACAAAAAAAGAAAGAAGCTGATCACCAGGCCTCTCATCTGGTTAGCCAGTCCTTCTGACTGATCTTCTCCAGAGCCAGCATCCTGGTTTCTACTCAAGAACTATCCAGATTCCTCTGTAACCTCATTCTTTTTTTTTTGCTTTCAGACCTCTCTCCCAAGTTTTCTCTTGCCTTTTCTCAGTCTTTCTTAACTACCCGAAGTTTACACCTGAGAGCTGTTTTGCAAAGGCCAAATATTTCTCTATTAAAGGGTTAAGTGCAATAGTCATTTCAGTTTACCCTGCGATAACAGTGCTCTTCGCAAATGCATTACACAGTTTAAAAGAAATCATAGTTTTATCCTCATTTCAGGTTACGCATTAAAAAAAAAATTAGTTTTATACTCATTTTGTTATGAATCATCCACACTGCTACAAATGTTAGGAATGATGTGACAGAAATGGTATTTTTTTGTAAATCAGCTTAAATGATTTCAGATCATTGATACTTTGCAGAGGAAAGTGGCAACTGAAATTATTGAATCTGGATCTGCTTTATAAATCATGACAGCAATTAAAAAATAATGAAGGCAACAGCTATAATTTTACTGTAGAATGAATCAAAAACAGCACGGTATTTTATTGCAGAATGGATTAAAACAGCACGGTATTTTATTGCAGAATGGATTAAAACAGCACGGTATTTTATTGCAGAATGGATTAAAACAGCACGGCATATCAGTGAAGCTATATGTGGCCCGTTTCTCTTCTCCCTACTCTTGGAAAGATTCTGGAACAATTACTCTATTTGCAACTCACTCGCTACAACAACCCGTAGCACCTTGTTTCTAAAAGCATCAGCGCTTTTGAACTGGCCACAGGACATCCACAGCTATCTGACCATGCAGCATTAACATCCTTCTTGGAATGGATAAAGGCCTTATTACTGGAGCCATTTTAATAGACCTTACCAGTCCCTTTGATATTGATAAGCACTTGATTCTTCTAGACCATCTCACTGAAAATCTCACTAAAACAGGCATTAGTGATCACACTACTCTGATTCAAAAACTACCTCTCCAACCGCTACTTCTCAGTTAATTTCAATTCATCAACCTATCAGTGCCCCCCCCCCCCCAAGGATCTATTCTGTCACAGCTCCTCTTTTCTATCAACAGTAACAAACATTCGTTTGACTTATCTCATCTTCCTTTCATGCTTTAAGCTGATGACACAGTCCTATTCTGCTCCAACCATTCTGTTTCTTCTCTTAAATTGGAAATTCAGGCTAATTTCCATGCCCTAATTCAATTACTTGAAGGTAACTCCCACTTTCTATTGCACACCCCTATCCACTACCTTCAGATGCACCTCTTATTGCATCTTTGAATCTTTAACAGTGTATATAGCTACTATTACTCTACTATAATTTTTATTTACAATAAGTATAGTACATATTGTGCACACAGCTACTTTCTGTATTAGAATTATTGCTAGTGAAGAACCTTCTTTATATACCACTAGTACATTGTACTTTTAGTTTGTTTATACAGCGACATATGTGTTAGACATAATTTATATCAGATGCTTGCTACTCTCTACTTTTCTATACACTAAACTGTATTTTGTTCTTGGAGCTTTTCTCCTTAGACCTCCTCTGATAATGGGCTCAGGCTCAGTCAGACATACCCAGTTAACAAATATCAAAATAAAAAAATAAATAAATACATAAATAGGACAGTGATAAGCAATTACTAATAAACTCCTCTAAGACAAAAGCAATGCTTTTTGGTATTAGGCAAAAGTTCACGTCTATCTCAAAGCCTCTAAAAATCCTTGATCATCTTAAATCACTGTTGAAAATGTCACATCATTCAAGTACCTAGGGGTTTTGTTGCCCCCCCCCCTAAATTTCTAACTCCACCTGACCTAGACACCTAAAAAAATAATTTTCGACTATTCTGGGCTAATAGGATCTCTCTCTTTGTTTCCAGACCCTGTAGAAATGCCACTGGTAAAGGTATCTTACTGGCTCAGCTAAAATACTATCACCTAGTAATTGCTGCAGCTTCTAAAAGAAATGTGTCCTCCTTTTAGTCTGTTTCAAATGCCATTTGAAGTTTCATCACTCTCCCCCCATGTAATGAACACCAATGCAAAACCACTGAAAAAGCTAACTGGCTGCCTGTGGAACAATATGCTGACTTTCTACTTGCCTCTCAACTATTTAATTTTATCAAGAATGATACCTTCCCTCCTTCAGCATCCAGACTACTCAGAGATGCACCAACACACAACCTTAGATATCCTAACCACTCATGTCCTCTCCTCCAAACCCCCTCTCAAAAAAACTAGGCTTCACTGCACAGACCATGCTTTCTCAGTTCTTGGTCCCAAACTGTAGGAATTTCCCCCTTGTTTTCCTAAAGATCATTCCTCTTACCCCATTTTCCACTCACAAATAAACGAACATTTTAAGACTCTAGGAAAATGCAATTGCTATCTCTCTGGCCATATAATATACCTCCTTTGTTCCCTTGTTCTATCTACATACCTTGCTCTGACTCTTAGATTGTGATTCTTTCAACATGCCAGCTTTGATTTCCACTCTCTATATAATGCATGTATTTATATTATGTTTTTCACTCACTATGTATGTGACGTCATTTAGCTACTGCCTTTATTCCCTCAAGCCAACTAAGATATATACTTTGTATACAATATATGTATGCAACGCACTTTGTCATTCACTCTGTATATAATGGCATGTAATTACTGTGTTTTCTCCAGGCCGAAACTGAAATGGGTCCAATGGGATCATTGTGTTCTACTTCAACTAACACATTCAAAATAAAATAAAATAGGCTAAAACTACTTATAAAGGCTCTGATTTGTAGCGAGCCTGAAACATCCTAGGATATTAAGAACTATATATTTCATTACGCTAGAGAGGCGTTTTCCACAGAAAAAAGACCTCACTGCACAGCTAAACAGAATCCGTTTAAGAGCTAATTTAATTATTTTAGCATGAAGATAAGGTAAATACTCTGACGTCTGATGCAGTACTTTAAAACATTTTTATTAAAAACATTCTGACAATTACTAAATATCCAAAAATATACAAGTTTGGATTTTGGAATTCTCCTCAGTGTTTTGACATGTAGCAGTCTAAAGAGAAAGAGTATGATCTTTTAGAACATATTTCAAAATAATCGTACAACTATTCTTACATAATGCATGCTAAAATGTTGATGCTGTTGTTCAATTTAATAGCCTACATTTGTGGAATTAGTTGACATTGTACTCTTATTATTTATCAATACAGGCTGGCTGAATCTAAAAAACATTAAACCCATTCTAAGAAACACATTTCCTTGGAGTAATTTAAACAGATTGAGTATTTGACTGAATGCAATTAAGCCCCGTATTTCTGGCATAAGTTCAGATACTGTAGTATATTATTTGAAATAATCTATATAATCACAGAAGAAAACTAAAATTTCTTCAGATAAAAGAATATTCTTACACTATGATTTTACATATTGGAACTGTAGAACTATAAACCAATTTCTGAAAGGAAATGATGACAAATTTAGATCCTCTGTTTGATTAATCAATTACTTGGAGTCTGAGATTAATGATGTATGGAACTGTCAGAATATTTTTAATAAAAATATCTGAACTACTGCAGCTCTCTTGTGGATGACATTTTCAAGAATGGAAAATTGCATAAATGAAAAAAAAACAATTAATGTTTAAATATGAAGACTGAGAGAAATGTTAACCTTTTTAAACCGTCATTAGCACAAGTAAAGACTTGCAAATGCGGTGAGATTGTTTTTTAAAGAGGAAAATCAATTATTTTTTGGTATTTTACCCTAACTTTATGAAATTGTTTAATCAACTTGTATGAGTTAGAGGCTGAAAGATTCTGAAATGTTTAATAGCATCAGATGTGTTTCTAAGATACTGTTTATTTTAGTTTTGCCATTATTGTCATAAAGCCAGGGGACTGTGTTCTGTTTCTATACAGGATGGACAGCAAGTTGTTCAGAAATGTTTTTTTTTTTTTGTTTCTTTTTTGAACCCCTTCTCACCCTAGTCTTCGCTTCAGCAAATGTAGCAATATTTTGTTAGAAAATGTTGTGCTGTATACTAGGGTCTATTTAAATCATTTTATTTTCTTTATGTAGATTTATTTAGCTATTTATTTATTTTACATTTGTTTACCAGGAGTGTACAACTGGGCTAGTAGCATATTTTCAGTGGAGGCCCAGGGAGAAAAGCTCGAAGAATATAGTATTTACAATAGAACACATGAGGTTAACATGTATTTCAGTGCAGTTATATTCAGCAGGTATTATAAAGTAAAGATAATTACAACTGATACAATTATTTAAATACTTCAGGTCTATTTATGTTTAAGTATTGTGTATAAACTTTTCACCAAAACCCCCAAATATAATCTTAGGGGTATCTTTCAATATCAATCCCTCTTACCACATCCAAAAACAAAACTTTATTGCACTAAACATGCATTCTCTATCCTAGCACTTGAACTATGGGATTCCATTCCTTGCTCGATCAGAAACGTCTGAAAGTACTCATACAACAGCTCAAGGGACACCTCTTTATCCAAACAAAGTGCAGTTGCACTCACACACGTTACATTATATGGACCCTGCATCACTTTATCCCTACGTTACCCTGCCTTCCTTCATTCTCTCATCTTGTCATCCCCTCACTTACTGCCTCTTTCATCCTACCTCGCTCTTATCTTTGCATCTCTCACACATCCTCTCCTTTCTACTCCTCTTCCCTCTGCATGCCTCTCTCACAGTTTCTCTGTTTTCTCTCCATTGCATCCTTTCCTGCAACTATTCACACTCTTCACTTCTAGTGTCTTCATACCTCTCTATATATAATGATATGCTGCTATCTCTGTAGCATAAGACATCTCATTCATCACGGCTACATCTTATCCAGAAAGGTATGCTACGTATGATTCCACTTTTCTATCCATGTTTTGTCTTTGTAAACTGCTTCTTGAACTAAATGTTGTAGAATATTCTTATAGGATCATAGGTTGATGGGTAATTACTAGGCTAGCTGCCTATGTGGGCCATTTTAAGCCTAGCTAGTTTCCCTTTCTGTGCTTGGAATAACCTATCCCCATTTGGTTATAGAGTGACTTTACCCATCCCATGGTCAATAATTATATATTACCTCCAATAAGACCATACCATAGCTAATTTGAGGGGGACCCATGCATGGGATAAAGCATTTAGGAGCTGCCTTTGTCCAAATAGTACTAGACAGGGCAGTCCTAGGGTAAATTTTCTGTTTTACATCAATAGACCTAAGTTGCACTTGAAAATGTACAGGGATGAACTTTGTTTTATGTGGATGGGGAGTCTGTTCCACAGCAGTGGTATCCTCTGTGACATATACCTGTCCCTCCAAACAATTCTGTTGATGCTCCAGGAGAGGTTTAAATCACTAGAACAAGTATTTATGATGCCGTTTGACTTGCTGATGTGCAGTAAACCTATCTGTAATGGTCTGGAAGATGCCTCGTATGCTAGACACAGGTCACCACTTAGTAGTTTGTAGGATACTGAATATAGTGACCGAACTTTGAGTCAGTCCACATAGAACATGTTGTTTATGCCTTGTATCCTTTTAGTAAGGTACCACTATGGGTGTTCCAGTTGTTGCATGTGTCTGGACGGACACATGCCAAAGGGGGCATTACATTCAATGACTGTCCTAATGAGGTCTGAGTAAAGGGGGGCAATGACATCCCTAGAGATAGACACAATCCCTTTGTTTATAAGCTGTGCAATATAGAAAGACTTTCTTACAACAATATACACAAGTTGGTCAAAACTTAGTCACTGTCCACATAAATTCCCAAATCCCGAAAATCTGGGTCAACTTTTAGGGGAATAATTGTCAATGTGGTAGTTCTCAGGGGTAGATGACTTACCAAAGAACACAATAATGCATTTTTTGGCATTTAGTTTCAGATCATGATTTTGACACCAGTTATTTGTTTGAGACAAACCTTCCTGCAAGATGACAAAGTCATTTAGGGATTACGTTACAGTCATCTACAAACTCAGTAAGCTAAAACTCTTTGCTACTGACTTTTACTTCAGAAAAGTAGATGCCAAACAGGAGAGGTCCCAGCACAGAACCCTGGGGGGGGGGGGGGACTCCACTGGAGACTGATCTCTTTGTGGACAAAACTTCCCCTATTTTAATTATCTGCATCCTATATGTGAGCCAGTGGCAATCCAGCGGGTGACAAAGATGTTTATTCCCAGTTTATTTATCTTTACTAGTATGCCTGACTCTGGAACTGTGTCAAAAACTTTGGCCAGGTTGACATATGTAGTAGGTACAATTTTGCTTTCATCCACTGCTTTGGTGGCATTTTCAAAACAATGGGAGTAAGCATGACCTGCCTTTGACAAATCCAAACTGAGATAGGTCCAGTGTTTGGAGGTTCATTATGTCCTGTTTGATCAATTTAACGATAAGCCTTTCCATGGCTTTGCATATCAGGTTGGTCAGAGATATGAGTCTGTGGAAGGTCCTCCCTTATGCAGTGCAATGAGACTCAACAGTGCCGTTAGGGGTATGCATAGGTATCAACTGTCCAGATTTTTGTCTCATATTTTTTGTCTGTTCCTCATAAAATTTGTGACTTTTCTGGCAAATCACTGAAACTGAATCATTGACATACATCTGAGTTTCAGAATTTGTATTCTTTAGAAAATGCATGCTAACACAAATAATGTTATTCTAGCAACCTTCTAAGTTTATAAGAGCAATATTTAAAATCTGTCCCTATTTTGGGGCCTTTATCCCCCAATTATTTTATGGTTTGTCCAGATTTCTTGCACTAAGAGGTTGAGATGTATGGGGATCTGGCTAAAATGTGCTTCTTGCTATTTAAAATGCATAAAGGGATATTGTCAAAACCCAACGATGCAGTATTTTTAGCTTTTGACAGGACATGGTCTTGCACAATAGCTGGAGGTGAGCCAGTCTCAGGTGTATCTTGAGGGATGAATGGATCTTCCATCTGTAAATCTGCATACCTTGCACCTGTAAATATGTTTTGTTCATTTCTTTTGTCTTACTGGAAGGCACCATAATGCTGTGATTGAGAACATGGAGTTGAAATGGCAGATTAAACTCAATGCCCAAAAAAGCACCAGGAATGAACTCCACCAGCTCAATCAAATGCATCTTGGCCATGCTTATGTCCTTAACCGTGCAGCTGTTGCAATACTTCCCAAGCCTATTTTAATGCATCTTGGCCATGCTTATGTCCTTAACCTTGCAGCTGTTGCAATACTTCCCAAGCCTATTTTAATGCATCTTGGCCATGCTTATGTCCTTAACGTGCAGCTGTTGCAATACTTCCCAAGCCTATTTTAATGCATCTTGGCCATGCTTATGTCCTTAACCATGCAGCTGTTGCAATACTTCCCAAGCCTATTTTAATGCATCTTGGCCATGCTTACGTCCTTAACCGTGCAGCTGTTGCAATACTTCCCAAGCCTATTTTAATGCATCTTGGCCATGCTTATGTCCTTAACCGTGCAGCTGTTGCAATACTTCCCAAGCCTATTTTAATGCATCTTGGCCATGCTTACGTCCTTAACCGTGCAGCTGTTGCAGTACTTCCCAAGCCTATTTTAATGCATCTTGGCCATGCTTACGTCCTTAACGTGCAGCTGTTGCAATACTTCCCAAGCCTATTGTAACTGTCTATTCATGGACTATATAAGCAAAAGTTCTATTACCTTCTTACACTGTACATCTATCATATGCCTAATTTAACTCGTGCTCCATATATTTATTTATTGATATCTGATTACCAGGAGAGTCCGACTGGATAGGAGCCCATTTTCAATGGAGGCCTAGGAAGAAAAGCTCCAAATTAAGTATTACAAAACATTTTAAGAATAATAATTTTACAGTCTTTAAAAAATAATATAAAAAAGCACAGTTTAATTAATTATACCAAATTAGACATAATACAAAATCATTGGTTAAGAGTAGATACAAGTTATATGACAATGATTTAATACTTACAGAAAATTTTGCCATCTTATAGAGAATTGAATGGTATATTTAGAGAGAAAGCCAAGGGGGAGAGAATTTAATAGAAGTAAGGAAGTGAAGAAGAGAGTGTAAGGAGGTGGTGACGGAGTGAAAAAGGAGACAATGAGAGATATTTAGCAATATATTCTAGTCAAAGTATAACAGACAGTAATCAGTTTATAGCCAACGTGTAATCTACTGGTCAGGAGAAAGGACAGTGGCCAACCTATTAAGGGGTCCTTAGAGTGCAATAATAATTTTGTCTAGATTCAATACTGAATTAGCCGAACAGGCATCCTTCTTCCTAATCTTGAAATGAGATTATTCATATCATAGTCACTGAACCTTTACAGCTTGAAGTAATCATTTGCTGCTCATCTCTTATACTAGTCATCCAATGGTGATCCAGTGTGATTGTGTTTTTGTGTTTGCAGGGATGGCTGTCACATGGAGAAAGAGCGAGACAGGCTTTCCTAAAGAAACAGTAACACAACTTTTTTTTTCACTTTTTCTTGTCAACTTCTCTTTCTCTAAGGTCCAGTGACTTCATACTGTAAAGAATAAAACATGAAGACTGTGTGGATGGTCTTATGTTTTTCTTTTGTTGTTTCTGTCTGATGTTTCTTGGACTGTAGACTATACAAGGTCAGGTATACGTCTCACAAATATATGTACATTTGAGTTATCAGTTGTAAGTTATGTTTACTGAGAAATTCTTAGTAGATCTTTTCCTTTTATTCAGATAACACTGTGTAGCTATGTACTCATAAAAATTGTACTTTATCACCTGTGGAGCTATATGTTTATAGTTAATTTTTATAATTGTATAAATGACATCTATATCTATGATGGGAGTCAGAGCTGTATAGTTGCAATAATTACATTGTGAAGACACTCTCCAATCCTTAAATTACAAACTGAACCAATTTTACATCAATTTTATAAACGTGGCTGTTTGTTCAAACTCATGACAAGCATGTTTCGACTGACATCACCAACTCTGGTTTTATCAAAATCCTGGAGATGCAAACTACGTGTTCATAAGTGCAAGGCTAGCTGCTCTGTGGGCCATTTTAAGCCTAGCCAATTTCCTTAAAAGGTAAGAACCAAACCCTGCACCTTGTGTCTGTGACCATTCTGCCATTTCCAAACCCCTAGACTAGTAGATTGTCAGATGATTACGATATTTTCTAACTCTGTTCCCATCTACCTCCTCTATACTAACCTCCCATTTGAATGGCCTCTTTTCCTGAATGTTCCTTTCTTGTACAACTATGTTCATAGGTAGATACTAGGCTATCTGCCCCAGGGCATTTATAAGCCTAGCCAGAGTGTGTTTGGCTTTCGCCTCCCTTTTAGATTAGTTAACTGTGTCTTCTGTGTAGTAGGTCACAGAGGATAGCCCTTTTAAGGTTAGTTTACTGTGCCTCTGTCAAGCAGGGACAAAGAAGAGATCCCAGGGCTAAACTTATGATCTCCCATCCACTCGTCTAAATTTCTCTTGAAGAGGGTCATTGAGGGGCTCTGCCTAACATGAATTGGGATTCTGTTCCAGAGTGTGGGGGGTGGGAGCCTCTGGGATATGAATCTGTCCCTCCAGCATGTCCTGTTTATTGCTGTGCTGAGGTTTAAGTCCCTGGAGCATGTAGCTCTAAGGGATTTGGATTTCCTGAGGTGGAGCATGTCCATTAATTCTGGGTTAGACATGGCTTTGTACGTCAGGCATAGATTGCCTCTGAGTAGGCGGTAAGCAACTGAGTAGAGCTGGGGTTTCTTTAGTCGAACTGCATAGGGCATCTGTTTGAGGCCCGTGATCCTCTTGGTGAGGTACTTTTGGGGTCTCTACAGTTGCTGCAGGTGTCGGGTAAGGTACATCCCAAATGGGGCATTGTATTCAATTATGGGCCTGATGAGTGATGAGTAGAGGGGCACAATGACCTCTCTAGATCTAGATGTGAACCATTTCATGATAAGGTGGGCTATATAGAAGGTCTTTCTAACCACTTTGGCAACGTGATTGTCAAAGGAGAGATTACTATCTACTTGGGTCCCCAAATCCCTAATTACTTCTTCCGTACTTAATGGATTACCTCCTATGTGGTAATTTGTGGGCACTTTGTTTTTCCCAAAGGGGATGACTATGCACTTTTTGCATTTAGCTTGAGGCCGTGGCTCTGGCACCAGGTATCCATCTCTGTGAGGCCCTTTTGGAGAATGCTTGTGTCAGCTGGAGATTCGATTATGCTTCCCAGTTTCCAGTAATCTGCGAACTTGGTCAGCCATAGTCCTCCTGTGTTAGCCTGTACCTCAGAGAAGTATATACCGAATAAGAGCGGTCCCAGGACTGAGTCTTGTGGGACTCCACTTGTAACTGGTTTAGAGTCGGACATGGCACCTGCAATTCTGACCATGTGGGTTCTATCCCTGAGCCAGTTTGCAACCCGTCTTGTGACATAGGGGTTGATATTTAAGCTGGTAAGCTTATTTATGATGCCCGAGTGGGGTATTGTGTCGAAGGCTTTTGTGAGGTCCAGGTAGGCTGTGTGGACTACCTTTCCCTCATCTATGGCCTTGGTAACTGTTTCAAAGAAGTCAACTAGGTTTAAGAGGCAAGATCTGCCCTTAACAAAGCCGAATTGGGTAGGGTCCAGTGTCTGGAGGTTCCCAATGTCTTTGTTTATGAGTTCCATGATGATACGCTCCATAGCTTTGCAGACCAGACTAGTCAGGCTTATAGGGCGATAGTTCCCGGGGTCCGTTGTGGCACCACCTTTGTGGAGCTGGACCACTGTTGCTGTACGCCATTCTTTGGGTACATATCCTGTAGTAAGGCTGAGTTTAAACAGTTTCCTTGGCTGGGGGTGGGGACGGGATATGGATGTCCAGTGAGATTAGTTTATGGTCTGATCTTACCAATGAGGGGTTTACCTCTGGTGTGGAACATAGAGTCCCCATGTTGGTGATGACCAGGTCCAATATGTTGTCCCCTCTTGTGGGAGTGGTGACCAGTTGTTCCATAGCATTTGAGTTTATAAATTCTAGGAACCATTGCGCAAGGGTGTTTGGGCTTGAGTAGTTTTCCCAATCAATGTTTGGGTAGTTGAAGTCACCCAATATTATGGTGTTTGGAGAGACTTTCATATTCTCCAATGTTCTCAGGAAAGCCGAGTGAGGTTCCTGAGATTGGGAGGGTGATCTGTAGCAGGCTACAAACTGAAAGGCAGTTTTGCCCACTGTTAGTTGCACATGGATGGTCTCTGATGCTTCGTGCAGTGCCACTAATCTGGAGGTGTGGGTATCTTTGATGAATATGGATACTCCCCCTCCTTTTGTGTTTCGGTCCGAGCTTTGGGGTCGAAAAGCATGGTATGAGTTATAACCTGGTAGTGCTGGGGTGCACTCGGGAGCCTTGAACCAGGTTTCTGTTACTGCACAGATATCGATATTCTCCATACTGAGGAGAGCCTCGAGTGCATGCATCTTGAGATTTAGACTTCTGGCGTTGAGTAGCATTACCCTTAGTTTTTTTCTCCTTGTGTTTTCTATGGAGGTGGGTTTGTCTTTTGAGCCTTGCCTAAAATAGGCACTATGGGGGTGGCAAGAGCCTTAGCCAGTATTCGAAAGCCCAGGGGTGACAGGTGCAAGCCGTCCCTAGCCAAGCAACGTGGCTTATCGAGCATGTCATCTCAGGCTGACAGACACTGGATCCCCTTTGAATGACACCAATACTTTAGCCAATTGTTAAAATTGATCATTTTGTCTTTATACTGTGGCATCATTCCTGGTGAGGGCAAGATGCTACTCAAGGTCAGGGTCATACCGGCCTGGGCTACATGATCAGAGAGCTCCTCTATGTCTCTTTTCATGTAGCCCAGGGAGGTACATCTCAAGTCATTCACACCAGCATGGACAATGACGGAGTCATATTTGTACTTGCTTTGGAGTGACCTGAGTGCTTGTGTTATGTGGCGGATCCTGGCGCCCGACAGGCAGCTTACAGTGACCTTCTCCTTGTTCAGTCTGGTGAGTGGGACGTCAGTGTGTCTGACAATAGAGTCACCTATTACAAGTGTATTTGGTGTGTTGTTTAGCCTTAAGGGCTGTGACTGTGTGGCACACTGACTTTGTAAAGTATGTGCTACGTGGGTATTGTTGTGGGGTAGCGGTTGCTTGGATGTCTGCTTTGGAGGTCTCTGCTGCTTTGGCAGATTTTTATTTAGAGCCTCTGAGTATGTTTTTGTGTGTTTATGTGTTTGGTTTGCTGATGCGATAGGTCTATGTGAGACTGGATTTGTAGTGTGAGTGGCTTCCTTCTCCTCCTGACTGACTGTGCCAGTCTTGGGTTGAGAGAGCTCAGCCTCCAGTTTGGCTGTATAGTTGCATCTCTCACATATATTTGAGCTTGTTGGGAGGAGGAGGGGGTGGTCTGTGTACATAAGGCAATTGTAACATTGCCTCAAGATTCCCAGATTCACTAGCTGGACTGCAGAGTAAACCTGAAACTGTCTTTTGGACATGCCAGAATAGTATAAGGAACTGTTTATTGACTGATCAGAAAGGACCAATAGGGAGCCAAGTACTTATAAAGAGTATAAGAGGGTGTAGTGCTTTAGTTTGTTAGTGTTTACTTATAAGATATGAGCAAGTGCAGGGCTTTAGAAGGAAAATAGAGTGCTTACCTTGAGAGTTAGAACAGTTCTAAGGGAAAAAGTGAAGAGTAGACTTTGTGGAGCCGGGAATAGTTTAAACCTGTTTAAGCGGCACTGCCCGATGCTGCGTGGTGCGCAAAATCACGCAAAACAGCGCAAATGTGGATTTTAAAGCAGGGAAACTGAAAGAGATAGGAATTGAACCAAAACGGCCAATAAGCTACTAGTTTCTGGGCTGAGACCACTCCTCCAGGGAGAGATAGGCTGCTCAAAGCTCCCCACTCTCACTGGTGAACAGAGAAGCTTCCTCCTATCCAAGTAAGGATATGGGCAACACAGGAACCTATACCATAGTCCGGAATTCAGCAAAGCCTGAAATCTGGACTAATCTAGTTCAGTAAGGCGGGAAAAAGAATCTTTTTTTTGTTTTTTTCTTGTTTTTTTGCAGAGAATAACAGAAAATCACACAGAAAACACACTTGAGTGTGTAGCCTACAACAATTAAACAATACAAAAACAACTTTTTAGAAAGTGCAACTGTAAAAGCAGGTAAGGCAATACAATTTTAAACTTTTTCAAACACAGATCAGTTAGAAACTCACTTTTTAGGCGGGAAAATGCAGTTGGAGCAGAAAGCAAAAAAAAATACTTAAATCAGTTGAAAGTCTCTCTTAGGTCTCTCTGTTGCTTGTATCACTCTGCAGGACACCACGAGGAGCTGTGCTGAGTTGTATACTGGCACAAAACTGCGCAAATGCAGGTTTTAAAGCAGGGAAACTGAAAGAGATAGGAAATTACTCAAAACGGCCAATAAGCTACTAGTTTCTGGGCTGAGACCACTCCTCCAGGGACAGATAGGCTGCTCAAAGCTCTCCACTCTCACTGGTGAACAGAGAAGCTTCCTCCTATCCAAGTAAGGATATGGGCAACACAGGAACTAATACCACAGTCTGGAATTCAGCAAAGCCTGAAATCTGGACTAATCTAGTTCAGTAAGGCGGGAAAAAGAATATTTTTTTGTTTATTTCTTGTTTTTTTGCAGAGAATAACAGAAAATCACACAGAAAACACTGTAAATGCTCTAAACAGGCTAGTGCACTTGAGTGTGTAGCCTACAACAATTAAACAATACAAAAATGACTTTTTAAAAAGTGCAACTGTAAAAGCAGGTAAGGCAATACAATTTTAAACTTTTTCAAACACAGATCGGTTAGAAACTCGCTTTTTAGGTGGGAAAATGCAGTTGTTGCAGAAAGCAAAGAAAAAATACTTAAATCAGTTGAAAGTCTCTCTTAGGTCTCTCTGTTGCCTGTATCACTCTGCAGGACACCACGAGGATTTTTATATTAACTTTTTGTGTTTTTATATATTTCTAGCATAATTTGTACTGAGTATTATCTACATGCATGTTATTTTCATTTCACTAGTTTAACCTGTATTGTGTATGTTTTTCTTGCTTAATTTATACTGTGAATATTCTAGTGTATATTTTGTGAGGCGGAGCTTTCTCCCTGGGCCTCCACTGAAAAAGGACGCAAGCTCAGTCAGACTATCCCAGTCAACAAATGTCAAATAAATAAATAATACAGTTCCTTCTCGGTTTGTCTTACATATTTTAGACAGCTTTGTGTCAGGATGCATTTGTTTCACTTTCTTAACTTGTTCTAGAATGGAACCCTTGCCTGTTAATAAAATGAACTCCTAGTTGTTACTGTTTCATAGGTTTATTATATCGGCCAGCCTTATGCACTACCTACAGTATGTTGCAATTGTTACTGATACATTTCATATGTTCACACTGTCTTATGAAGACAACTGGACCACACAAAGCAACTCCCTGCATGAAAATACATATGAACTCTTTTTAAAATGTGACTTTCATGACGCATGGTGCGCATTTCGTTTGTTGTATCTAGCAAGGATAACAGATGGTTTATACTGTCTTCTGGAAAGAGTCAGTCATTGGTGTTGTAACTGTGCATGTCTATGGTTTAAAATGTAGTGTTTTGACACTTTTGGTGAAATATAATATAAAACAAAACTAGATGGGGCAATGCCCCCCCAACTATTTACACTAACTCCAGGATCGCACTACAGTGAGGAAAAGGGCATATACCTTTTACTTGCCTTACAGTACTTTACACAATGCCAGTACTTCACTTCAGTGAAATGAGATTCAGCGAAATGAGTTTTCAGTAATTTGAGCTTTCAGCGATTTGGTCAGGGTGAACTGAAATGAGTTTTCAATGAAACAAAGTAGACACACACACACACACATATATATATATATATATATATATATACACACACACACACACACACACACACACACACGGTCATAAGCAAAAAAAAAAAAAGTCGGTGATACTTTTGACTAAAGAAAAAAGTCAGAGAAACTACAGTTGTGTTACACTTACCATAACTGTAGATATTTCAATTAATGAGTGCTGCGGTACTAATTCTTGAGGCTTCCTGCCATGCAGAAGTCCATGACCTACCTAATTCCAAGAGTGTTTGCATCATCCTCAGCCTACAGACATCCAAGGACTGATAACCAGAAATCAGGGTATAAAATAGGCATCAGTCAGCACCATCTTCAGGTCTTTCTAGGCTGTTGTAGTCAGTCCAATTCCTGAGGGCAGTATAAACTTTTCAGCTGTCCAAATTCTAAGACACAGTGACTGTGGATAAGAAAGAGAGGAAGGGGGCTATGGAGAGGTATTATGATAGGTTTAGGGTAGCCACACCAACCCCCAGCCACAGAAGCTCAAGAAAACAAACAGAAAGGACAGAAGAGGTTGGTAGTGCAACACTGATCTACTCAAACATCTAGAGTCATGCTAAGTGTAACGACTGTATTGAGTTCTTTGTAGTCAATGTTTTAGTATGAAAATCTTGGGAGGACCCCCAAAGCTACAGATTGTGTAGTTGGCTGTCTGAGTGACCCTGGGATCCTCTTGATCTGTAGAAAAGCTGTAGCAAAACTTACCCTAGCCCTGGATGCAATGCCTAAATGGTAGTACTTGGTAAAGGTGTGGACCAAAGTCCAGGAGGCAGCTTCCAAGATGGCCTGAGTAGGGACACCTTTTAAGAAGGTAGTGGTGGCTGCCCTGTGCCTCATGGAGTGTGCCCTGACAGAAGTCGGTACTTGCTTTTCATGATGAGTATAGAAAAAGTTAATATAATTAGTTATTCATTTTGAAATTGTTTACTTCAAGACAGGCCTGCCTTCTTTTCCTTCTGCAAAGGTCACCGACAGTTGATCTGCTCTATTTGGAGACTGTCTTGCTAAGGCAGTATCTGATCTGTCGATGCACATCCAACAAATGTAGGATTTGTTTAACTTTATTCTTAGGATTAGGGAAGAACACCTAAGGGGTATAGCTTAATTTAAAGAAAACTCTGTTACTACCTTAGGCATGAAAGAAGGAATAATTCAAATGGTAACACTACCCCTGTGCAATACATTGAAGGATTCCTTTACACATCAGTTCTTGCAGTTCTGAGACCCAGCTGACTGAAGTGATTGCTATCAGAAGGGCGGTCTTCCATATGAGCATCTTGGGGGAGGACAGAGGTACCTGGCTCAAAAGCTGACAGTGTAAGCTTTTCTAAAACATAGTTCAGGTCCCAAGAGTGTACAGGATTTTTCCTGGGTGGTCTCAGGTGTATTACTTCTTTTAGAAACTGTCCAGAAAAAATGTAAACTCCTAATACTGCTAAAACCACACTGAAGAAGCAAAAACCACTGTAAAATCCAGTATAAATCCAATGCTCTTTATTGTAGGTAAGCGCTTTCGCAACCATCCCTGGTTGCTTCCTCAGACCAAAGATCTTTGACCATGTTAAGAAACTCAAGTCAGTCAGGTTAGCAGGCTCTAAGTGGAGTAAGTGTTAGCATCTCAAACACAAAATTAAGATCCCAAGTAGGGGCCACTGGTCTTCTTGGAGGCCTCTTGTGAAAAACCCCTTTCAAAAACATTTTGATATGAGAATGCACTGAAAGGAGGATTCATGGGCAGACATGCGGAAATGGCCAGTAAAGTACAGTTGTGTACACTTACCATAAATGTAGATGTTCGAGTGTATTCACTGTTGCAGTCATCACATTTGGGTTATCCTGCCAGGGGTAGCCCTCAGTCGGCCCAAATACCAGAGGCTTAGTATTTCTGCGTCAGTTGCTGTCACTCCAGGACTGACATCAGGTCATCAGTGGTACAAAATCAGGCAGCCAACGCCATTGCATCAGTTTTTCTTGCCCTAACTGCCAGGAGCCCCTCAAATAGGGAGCTAGGTTATGGTGGAAGAACACCACCAGTAGAAACTAAATACCAAAAAATCCATATAAGGAGATAGGGAGAGAGAGACAAGGGGGATGGAGGGAGGTAAACCAGGACTGCAACAGTGAATACACTTTAACATCTACATTTTGTACACAACTGTACTATCTTCTTCATGTTTCACTGTTGCAGTCATCACATTTGGGTTGATTCCCAAAGCTGAAGAAAAGGGTGGAGGCCGTCAAGAAAACTGTGAGCTGGCTAGGATGCCCGTGGTGCAAAGCCTGCCATGGATATGGAGAAAATAGGCAGGTGGTAATGCTTGGTGAAGGTATGAACAGATGTCCATGTTGCAGCCTCCAGGATGTCCCTGGTGGGGACCCCTCTGAGAAAGGCTGCAGAGGTGGAGGTTGCTCTGGTGGAATGTGTCCTGACCCCCTTTGGGGGTGGTTTCCCATGCTGTCTGTAGCAGAAATGGATGCAGTGTGCTATCCATTTGGAGATTGTTTGTTTATATATGGCCTTGCCCTCTGCTCCTGCTGTGAAGATGACTAGCAATTGATCAGTTTTTCTGAAAGATTTAGTCCTGTCCAGATAGAATCTGAGCTGTCTGTGCACATCTTGAGAGCACAGAATCCTTTCCCCCCTTGTTTTGTGGGTTAGGGAAAAAGATGGGCAAATGTATGGATTGGATGAGAGCCACACTGGACACCACTTTAGGCATGAAAGATGGGTTAGTCCTTAGTGAGACTCTGTCAACATGGAAAATGATGAAGGACTCTACAGCCATGAGTGCTTGTAGCTCTGATACTATTCTAGCTGAAGTGATGGCCAGAAGCAAGGCTGTTTTCCAAGAGAGAAATTTTAACTCTGCTGAAGCTGCAGGTTCAAAGGGGGGTAGGATAAGCTTTTCCAACACACAAAGTTAAGATCCCAAGCTGGGGTAAGAGCTCTTCTGGGTGGCCTTATGTTGTTAGCCCCTCTTAGGAACTGTTTGATGAGAGGATGTGAGAAGAGAGGAGGCTCTGTACTGTAATGAGCAGAGATGGCAGAGGCATGAACTTTAATAGCAGAGAAGGATATACCCCTATGTAGTAGGTCTGCCAGGTAATCCAGGATGAGAGGTAGAGAAGGCTATGCCATTCTGGCTCCCTTAGCCTGGATCCAGGTGCAAAACCTTTTCCACTTGTCAGCATAGGATTCCATAGTGCTGGGGCGTCTGGCCTCACGTATAACATCTATGACTTGTTTGCTTAGGTTGGCAGCTGGAGGGGTGGTCAGGGAATAAGCCAGGTTGCCAGGTTGAGGATCTGCAATTGGGGATGCATGAATTCTCCATTCCCCTGGGTCAGGAGTGTTGGGATCTGAGGTAGGTGCCATGGTGGCAGGAGTGACAGGCTGCACAGCAGTGGGTACCAGTGCTGGCATGGCTGGTCTGGGGCAATCATGATTGTCCTCAATTTTTCCTCCCTTATTTTGAGCATTACTCTTGATATGAGTGGTAGAGGGGGAAATGCATAGACCGAGAGGTTTACCCACTGGAAGGATAGAGCATCCACTTTCCAGGCCTTGCTGTGAGGTTCCCTGGTGCAGAATTTTCTGAGCTGATAATTGGAGTGGGAGGCAAAGAGGTCGACCTTCGGGGTGCCCAATTTCTGGGTTACAAGGGTGAAGGTTCTGTGATCTAGCTGCCACTCATGTGGGTCTAGCAGGTTTCTGCTTAAGTTGTCTGCCAGAGAGTTTAGAGAGCCTGGCAGGAATTGTGCTAGCAGGTGTAGTTGCATGGCTGAGGCTGTGTGCCAAAGGGTCATGGCGAGCCTGCAGAGAGGATAAGAGTGAGTCCCTCCCTGCTTGTTGATATACCACATCACTGTGGTGTTGTCTGTTTTGATCAGTAGAGGCCCCGGGGAGAGTAGAGATCTGTAGGCTGTCAGGGAATGCTGAACAGTTAACATCTCTTTTTGGTTGATGTGCAGATGTATTTGATTTGGGTTCCAATGGCCCTGAATGCACCTGCCATCCAGGTGTGCACCCCAGGCATAGTCTGATGCATCTGTGGTAATGGTCTGGGCGGCGTGGGGTTGTGAGAAAGGAAGTCTCTTTTTGTGGTTGCATGCTGCTGCCCACCAAAGAAAATCTTTCCTTAGACAGGGCATCATTGGTATGAGAGTTTCCAGGTCTTGAGAGTGTTGACACCAAAGGCTTTTTAGGTACCACTGTAGTTTCCTCATATGCAGTCTGGCATATGGAATGAGTAGGATGCAGGAAGCCATGAACCCTAGAGTTTGCAGGATTTTCCTTGCGGTTAACTGGGTTCTGGTGGCTAGTTGAGAGAAGTAGCCTGTCGGGTAGGCTTGTTTTTCTGGAGTAAGGAATGCCACCTGAGAGGCTGTGTCCAGACTTGCTCCCAGGAATACAATTTTTTTTGCATGGGGACTAGTTTTGATTTCATTTTGTTGACAGTATACCACAGGGAGGTCAGTAGGTCCTGTACAAAAGTCAGGTGCTGTAACAGTTTTTCCTGACTATCTCCCTGAATCAGGCAGTCATCTAGGTAAGGGTAAATTGGAATATTTCTTTGTCTGCAAAAAGCAATGGCGGGAGCCAAGCATTTTGTGACAACTCTGGGAGTAGTGGATAAACCAAAGGGAAGCGCAGATAAGTGAAAGTGCATAGATCCTGCCCTGATTGGGATATGTAGGTAGGCCTCCTTTAGGTCTAGGGTGGCTAACCAAGCATCTTTGGAAAGCATTGGTAGAAGCTGCTGGAGGGAGAGCATTTTGAATTTTGGTATCACCACAAAGGTGTTTAGACTGGATAGATCAAGGATGGGGCACCATGTGACCTCTTTTCTGGGTACCAGGAAGAGTCTGGAGTAGAAACCTTGGCCTGTCTGTTCTGCAGGAACATGCTGTATTGCCCTCATGGACAGCAGGGAAAGGACTTGCTTTTTGGCCTCTGCCCACTGGTTTGGAGGAAGATCTGGGAACCCTTTTGGGGTTGGCAGAGTGTGGAAATAAAATTTGTATCCCTGGGACACTATGTTGACGACCCATCGGTCGTTGGTAATAGTGGCCCAGTTGCTTGTATGGAAGGAGAGTTTTCCTCCTAGGGGCACAAGCAGGTAGGCAGAGGTAAGGGGTGGAGGTGTAAAGTCATTGTGAGTTCTTACCATAAGGGGGTGGCTTTGCACACCCTGTTTTTGAAGAGGAGAAACTCCACTGCTGAGATCTCTGCATCCCTGGGGCTGCTTCCCCTGGGTCTGGGCTGAGCTGGCCTGGAGTGGGCAGGAAAGGACTAGTGCTTGGAGGGGCAATGCCTACTGAACCTCGGAGGCTGGACCTGTAAGAAGTCTTTAACTGTCTGCATAGATTTAGCTTTTTCTTCCATCTTTTTTAAGACCTCTTCTATCTTGGTGCCAAATAACTTGTCTTTGTTCAACGGTGCGTCCAATAATTTGGAATTGACATGGTCTGGCAAGGTCTGTTCCTTAAGCCAAGCATGTCTTCTAAGGACTGAGCAGTGACTGCTGCCCTGCAAGATGCTTCTAGGGTGTCAAAGCCACATTGCAAGGTGTGCTTAATTACTTGACTTGCAGAATGCATTAGCTCTTGTAAGTTTTTATTTTCTGCACAAGCAGGAAAAGAAAATATTTTTTGTTTGAGGAGTTCCATGCTCTAATAGCAATAGTAGCAGAGGTGTAAACTTTTTTAATCCACCTGTCTAAAGCTCGGGAATCCCTATCTGAGGGGGTGGGATTCTTACCTGAAGTTGCTTTAATTCCTTTAGGTCCTTGAAAGATGATCTCTGGATCAGCAGTAGGATTTTTGAAAAGAAATTTGTGAAAGTCAGGGACTCTGTAATACCTGGCAGGTTTCCTGGGAGCAAGAGGAAGGGTGTCAGGAGTCAAACTGGATTCCATAAAAACATCATCCACAATATCCAGGACAGGAGGAATCTCTTTTTTGAATGAGGATAGTCTTGACATTCCCACATGAAATGCTCCCTTAAAGTATGAAGGGTTTCCCCAAAAGAAAAATCCTCAGATGGAGAAGCAGAAGGAATGGATTCCTCTGCATCAGAATCCTCATAAGCAGAGAGGGGTTGCATATCTTCATATTCAGATGTATCAGAGTCATTGGACTCCTGTTCAGATAAAACTACTGGGGACAAGTCTCTTTTTCTTTTGGAAGGGGTAGCCTGGCTTCCCCTAATAAGCATAATAAGGTCTTCCACCATTTTAAGCATTTCAGATTGAGGCAAGGAAGCAGGTGCCTGAGCTTGGGTCGTTGGTTTTTTGAGTGTGGTTCGTACCCTGGGCCTTAGAAACTTGGTAGTTTTAGAAAGAACTGAAAAGGCAAAAGAAGACGTCGATCTGTGTCAATTATCGGTAGTGTGAAGTACTTCCTCGGAAGTCGGTGCCTGCTCAGCAGCTCTGGGCCTATCCAAGGTAGAGGCATCCACAGGATCCTTAGTCAAAGAAGAGTCTCGCAGCATACCAGACTCTGAAAGGGTCTCAGTAGCAATCTGCAAATCCACAGAAGCGGACATCAGGGGCTGCGAAAGCACCTCACTGAGGACTAGAGAATTGACGACTAGCTTAGCGGAAGCGTTGTCTGCAGTTTTGGACCTGTGTGGTCTGTCTCTGTCTTTATCCTTATGTTTTTTTTTGGAAGATCAGTAGTCAGATGGCTTCCCGAAGCCATATCACAATTTGAGGACTGAGAGCGAAAATATCTGGCTACAATAAGGGCCCAATGACGTATAGTTCTAGCAGTGAACAAAGCACAAAAGCGACAGCAGGGGATGTTTTGGTCTGAGCCTATACAGGTAACACAGTAAGAATGGAAGTCTCAGTGTGGTATTTGCTTTCCACAGGTGAGACAACTGTTGACTTTTTTCTTTTTCTAACATCGGTTAGAGCAAGAAAAAAGGATCCCCAATGGGGTACTTAGTTTTAGAAGACTTCAACTTCAGTTCGGAAACAAAAACTCAGGTAGTGGCCGACTAGCACTTGTGTGAACTGCTTCTGCTTTGGGCTCCTCAGCAAGAAAGACTGATGTAATGGCATCAGCTGCCTGATTTTATACAACTGACGACCTGATGTCAGTCCTGGAATGGATGCTGGTTATGTTGCCGGCACCAGCTAGAAAACCTTTTCCATTTGCTAATATACTATTTTCTAGTAACAAGCTTTCTTGTCTCCATTAGTACTTAAGACATGTCCTCAGAAAACAGGTACCTACAAAAAATTAAGATTCTACCATCCAGGCAGTCAACTGAAGTTGATTGGTGTTGGGGGTGGATTAAACACCCCTGTTCTTGTGTGAGTAGATCAGGTCTGTGAGGGAGCCATTTCCAAAAGAAGGGAGAACCACTGCTGCCTGGGCCAGAAGGAAGTCACCACAATGATCTTGGGGGATTCCTTCTGAATCTTCAGAAGTACTACTGATATTAGTGGAAAGGGTAGAAAAACATATAATAACATTCATGCCCAAGGAAAAGAATCTTGCCAGATGTCCTGAGGGACTCCCCAGAGATGGATCAACTCTTGGAAGACCTTTCGATCTAGTTTACATTCCTGAGGGTCTGCTCTTGTCCTGCTTAGCTTGTCTGCCACACAATATTGCTCTGGTGGAATGCAGAATGCTTGCAGAGTGCGATTGTGCTCCTGAAGCTATATCCCAAGCTAAAATGGCTAGGTGGCAGAAGGGAGTACAACCTGGTTATCCCTTGCTTGCTGATGTACCACATGGCTGCCATATTGTCTGTAACAACTTGAAGAGGTCCTGGGAACCAAAGATGCTTTTGAGAGTTGAGTGCCTTGATCAAGGCAAGCATCTCTTTTATATGTTTTTGCTTGTGTTTGTTCATGGTGAACCACACACCTTGCACTTTTATCCCTCATAAAACTGCTCCCCAAGCAAAGTTTGAGGCAGCTGTGGTGACTGACTGCTTTGGAACGGGAAGGGAGAAGAGGACATCTGGACCGAGGGATATGCTGTCTCCACCAATTGATTCCTCTGCTGAGAAATCCCAGAACTGGGATCTGAAAAGACAAGGGGTGTTGTTGCTGGGACCATAGAGACTTCAGATACCACTGTATCTTTCTCATGTTGAGTCTTATCAGGGTATCCTGAAAAACATAGAAGCCAAGAGACCCAAAATCCTGAGGTATTCTTTCACAGTGACCAGAGTCTGACTGGAAAATCCTAGAACTAGATCTAGCTATAGATCTATTTTTCCTGTGAAAGAAATGCTCTATCTGAACTATGGTTTCTAGCTGAATGTTATCTTGGAATCCCAGCTTGTGTAAGAGACCTTTCACCCAAGACTGAGATTACTGACACTTTGAAAAAGACTTTGTAAAGATAAGCAAGTCATCTAAATATGGATAAATGTGAATGCCCTGTAGCCTGCAATGAGCTATAACTGGAGCTTGACAATTTGTGAACACTCTCGGTGCAAAGGGTAAGGCAGAGAACTGATAATCTGATCCAGACACACAAACCCTTATAAAACATCTGAATTCTGGATGAATAGCAACATGATGATATGTATCTTTTAAGTCTAATGTTACCAGGAAACTTGAAAGAGGAAAAAAAACTAACAGGGTGTGAAGTAACATTATTTTGAATTTGGGCACGATCACAAACAGGATTAGGAAAGAAAGATCCAGAACTGGTTGCAAAGCATTTTCTTTCTTTGGTACTAAAAACACCCTTAAAAAAAAACTTTCCCACCTAGGTAGGGGGAACTGGTTCCATCACTCCCTGGGACAGTATGTGATGAATGACAGTTGGAACCAAAAATTCTAATCTGAAGGATGAAGAATTGCCTCCTGGAAAGGGAGAATTTCCTCCCATTGCCATCTGCAACCTTGATGAACGATCTTCAGAACCCATCTGTCTGAAACCATCTGTTATCAAGCAAAAATGTGGAGATTCAGACTGCCTGGAATTAAAAAGGGGGTACCAGGGTAGGGGGGACAAAGCCCCTTAAATAGTCATTCTGACTTATTGAACTGTCCTTGGCTTTGGGAGTGTTCAGAATTCTTCTTGGAACCCCATTGTCATTTCTTTTTAAACATCTGTTTACCTCAATTTTATCAACACTGTTTATTTTGTTTCTTACTAAAACTGAAATAGGAATCAGAGAATCCCTTGGAAAATTTGGAAAAGGTGGGATGAAAAATCTTAGGTTCCCTGTATCAGCTTACCCCTTTCTTTACATTTTTTGATCCCCTCCACAGCACAGGTACCAAAAATTAAATCTATATCCAAAGGAGAATTTAAAATCTCATTGTTAACATTATATGGGATGTTCTGAGAACACAGCTATGCAAACCTCCTCAAAACAGTACCAGTGGCCAAAGCCCTAGAAGAAGTATAAGCAGAGTCATACACACACTACCTACAATGAATAGTGACCTGTGCAATATAAGAAACTAAATTATTTAACCAGATTTTTCCTGACAAGAAGAAACTCAAACAAAACATTCCTCATACTTTCACAATTAGTCAGGACAAAACATATGAGCCTGACAATTTAAAATTCTGTAAATCAAATTTGCAGAGGCATACGCTTTTTTTCCCCATACTTATCAATAATATTTACAGCCTTATCAGGAATAGCAGGATTGAAATGAACTAAGTGTTTAGCAAGAGAAGGAGTAACTAAAGCTACAGCTGCTGGATCAGGCTTGAAAAGTGCATATAAAAAATTAAAAGACTGAGGAACTTTATACATCCTATCTGCCTTTTTAGGGGCAGATGGATTAGTGTCAGGAAAACTGCAGGTAGTAACACACATCCTCCAAAGCTGATAGAACTGGGGAATGGGTGCAGGTTCATAGGTAGGTACTAGACTATCGGCCCGAGGGCTTATGTAAGCCTAGCCAACAAGGTTTCCTGGCCTTACGCCACCCAAGAAAGTTATTTTCCTGTGCCAGGAAATTCCTTCTGTAACAGCTTATAGAATTTTCTTAGGGACTGAGAAAAGTCTCCCACTAAAAACACTGGCATATTCTAGAAATAATCTCAGAGAAAGAGAACACCCCACAGAGACAGTCAGAAAGTGATCTTTCCTCTGATTCTGAATTATAAATCTGAGCAGAAACCATTGCATCTGTCCCTTCATCTTCTGTCCAGATTCAGCATCTTAAATCTCTTAAGGAAATAATGTCTCCTTCTTTCTTTTACCAGAATCTACTTTACTAGAAGGATCAACAGTCTGAATTAAAACCTGAGCCCGACCCAGTAAAATACACCTGTCTTAGGAAATTTTAAGAGGAGTAGATGCATAATTACTTTTAGGGTAAAAGGGATCCCATCGGTGTTATTAAAGGCAACAGCAGCTTCCCCAGGGATGGGCACAACATTCTGACAAATCAAGGAAGCCTTGCCTGTTCCCTCTCCCAGGACCAACAATAGTGTTTCTCCCTTGCCCACTGAGGGGACACCAATAGCTGCAGAGGACGTGGCTAACCTTTGGCACACAGTAGTTGTAGGTGTTACACCAGGGATCCAGGATAAAAATGAGTGGTCTGAGGTAAAACTAATGGCCACAGCAGAGTCACTCACCTTCAGCTGAGGCAAATTGCTAGGTTGCTGTGATTGCAAAGGCTCTTTACTTAACTTTTTCTTTTTTGTGGCTGAAATAAGGACAGACCATGGGACCAACAGATTTTTTCATGGTCAAGCCAAAAATAATGTTTCTTTCCAGGGGAAAACAAGCAGTAAATATTGGTAAAAACAAAAAATCTTTAAGTCACTTTCTTTCACAAACACAGTAAAAAGCATTTTAAAACACTTTTACAGCCCCAAAAAGTAAAACAAACACAATTTCTCCACAGAAAAAAATAGTATTCAGTTACTTTAAACAACTTTTAAAATGACCTACTTAAGCCTCCACCCCTTCTCAACCTTATGTCTCTTGTCCATCCACCCAATCACCTTAATTTTCCTTCTAATGGCATATTTGTTCTTTACTTAGTAGTTTAATCACATCCGATTTTTCCACTGTATCGACAATGTAACTTGAGGTCTCATATTACTACACTATACTAGTACCAAATCTCCAACAGTACTTTCACTTAGACTACTGAGACATAATCATAACTGTACAATGCACACAGTCCGAGTTGTTTTCCCAGAGGTAAAATTGTTTGCTGTACTCTCTCTGTGATGCTTCTCACTGTTAATCGTAAACTTAAAACTGTTTTGTATATTCCAATCTATGCTTGGTTCTTCATTTTATCAATTTTGCATGCATTTTGTTTCTTTCACTAAAACCATTATGTACTGTTTTTAGACTTTATATTTTTATTGTACTTGTTTTTGAATATATGCATGTAATTACCTCGGACCTTTTCTCCTCGGGTTTCCATTGAAAATGGGCTACTGGCTCAGCGGGTCTAACCCAGTCAACAAATGTCAAGTAAATAAATAAATAGACAGGAAAAAAGAACTCTCCTTTTTAAAAGTAAAGTACAGTACAGTACAATCACATGACAGTCCATTAAAACACAAACTTCTAGCTTTAAAATAACTTTCCTGAAGAGGAAAGTAATAATAATAATACACAAAATTATTAACTGGAACTTTTTTCCCCCAAAGGGAACTTTTCTGCCCAGAAAAGGAACAGCACAAGCTGACTGTCAATCTTAGACGTCTCAGAGAAGCATACTCTTCAGCAGCAGTAAAGTTCTGAAGGGTTTGGCCCCTAAACATGTCTTTTTGTCAGCTCAGCTTGAGCTGCATGACAGTTTGGGTGTGTGGAAGGTGCCCTGAAGCTTTGGAAGCTGGCTGGCTCTCATATCCTTGGCAGGATATAACACATATAGCTAGGGCTACTGAAGTAGTGATCAATATGATGAACATATCAAGGCATCAGGACATCTCCGGTTCCCTGAGATTTCTTCACTTACAACTATCAAGGAACTACCACCATCTCCCTTAGTTATCAACACTTGGGCATTGGACGCGAAGCCTGCAAAGCAGCTTCAGATCCAACTGACTTTGATGTAGTGCTAGATGCTGTGATGTGGCCTCCTGCCATGGCAGCCTACTGTGGGGGTCATTCCAGAGGACTCCAGCCTAGCATTCATCAGACCAGGGTGCTATAAAGGCACCTTACCTGAGCTGTTGAAGGAAGACCTGACCGCGGAAGCAGAAGACTCTTTATCGCCCTTGGCATCCTTCTGCTTCAGTTTATCTTTACGTTTCTTAGGTAGGCAACCAGCCAACATTTAGGCATATGATGAGTTGGGTCTGAATACTCCATGTGGGCTGCAAGGGCTCTGTTCCTACTTTTCAAAGTTTTGGAATGAAACTTAGCACTCTCCTGACAACTACAAATGTTCTGCTGAGGACCTAAGCAAAACAAACAATACAAATGAAAATCTTAATGCAGATTTGCTCCCCATACTTTAACTCATCACAGCCGAGTGACATCTCCAGGTGCCTCTTCTGTTATTTCCTACTGACACCTCTAGGTGTCAAATATTGCTTTTTCATACATACATCAATTCCAAAACCATGCTACATACAAATAATGAAACAATTTCATCTTAAAGTTTACACAATGGCAAAGACAAATGTACTGATAGATGACCTAGATCTAGAGCAGTAAAACATATTAATTATTCACGCATTATTTATTTACATTGTCATAAATTTCATGTTTTTCTAAATATCTTGACAACTCAGTAGTGCATAGAGCTGCTTAGCCTCATATGAAAGCTCTCAGCTGGATGAACAAAATGCTGCTAGCAGTATGTCTGTAAGTTGAGTGGTTGCCGAGATATTTTTAATTGTTTTCAAACTATTACAAACTGAATAGTTACTATGCTTACTGTGGTTTATAAAAAAACAGTTAAGACCTAAAACCTAAACAATATTACCACTAAAATAATAGTTTGTTCTAAAGAGTTTGCTGTTTATACTTCTGTAGTAGCCCTAATAGTTTCAGAGATATGAACATTTGTTTGAAATATGAAGACATAATTTGATTCTGTCAAAAGGCTTAGGCTCCGCCCATTGGAAGTTACAGAGCAAACTTCCAGAGCTCCATTAGATGGAATGAGTTAAGCAGTAATTAACTTTTTTAAACATTAATTAGAAGAAAACATCCCCAACTGGGTACTTATCTGAATACAGATGGAAGAGAACTCTAGAAAAATAAGCTGAAGGAGGGCTGAGACCATTAGAAAAACAGAATAGCACATCAGGCTACATGGCTAGAAAGAACTGAGGATGACAATAACAGACACCCGTCTTATACCCTTACATGCGGACATTGGTCCTTGAACATCCATCAGCTGGGAAGGATGCAAAGACTCTGAGAAACTAGCCAGTCACAGGCTTCTGGATGGAAGGAAGACCCAAGAATAAGTACTGCAATGCTGACTACAAAGAACACCTGTAGTTCTTGTTTGTGTCTGTGCCCCAAAAGCCCTATGCAAATATGTGAAAATAGTCACCTAAACTTAATAAATGAACAGGGTAAAAATATAAAGTTAAACAATCACTTTTTAAAACAACTAATTTTGCTGCAATGAAAGCATTATGTTAAATGACTTATCACTCTGCTCTGAAACAAATTAATTTGTGTAAAGTTTTTCTGTTATTCTGCGACTTTTAATGCAAATATATAACGTACTCCTAGCACTTGTAAACAATGAGCTGTAATAACATTTCAGACAGTCAATTTGCAAAAGAAACACTTTCACAATACCTGGGTATCAATCTTGGATAAATAACAGCATTGCATACCATTCATACACCAGAGATGCATCACAATTACCACAATCCAACTTCAGGTTTTACTAATTACCTCCTCCTGCCAAAGTTCACCAAATCTCAACATAGATTTTTGGATGTTGGAAGCACTGCAACATTGTCTTAGACTGACAAGAACCCTTTTGACAATTGGCTCTTTAAATGAATATAGTCTTAGAACTGGAGCACTACAGGCTATATCACACAATGCCACGCATGCACAAGTCTATTTTATTATGCTATAACTCATCTTCTTCATCAGACTCTAGCAGGACTGCTTCTCTAATGACATCATCCAGAAGCTGGTCTCACACTGGTTAAGTGCCACACTGGGGATGAACCAATGAGACTATAAAATGTGGAGTGGTGATTGATCAGACAGAAGCTGCTGCATTTAAGCTTTAAATCAGAGCACTTCAAGAAAAGTGGAGCAATTAAAAGGTAGGTGTTTGATACAGGGACTTTACAAATGACATACTTTCTTGCAGCTACAGTACTGAAGTATGCCACTAGCTGGAGAGAGTTATCATTGCCTTTGTATTTTATTTGACAGCCCACAGGACAAACACTTGGACATGCAATATTGTCATGTTTACCATGATTTTAATCACAGAAAACAGGGTTTATTATTGGGTACTACAAGGCTTCATGACTGGGTCAATATTATTTAATATGAATTCTTTTCACGTAATAACAAATAAATGTTGTATCTTTAGGTTTGCCAGTGACTGCAATCTTGGAGCACTTATAACAAACTAGTAGGGATATTTTTTAAAGTTGACATGCAAATAAATAAATTAGGAATAATCTTTTGCAGATTGCAGTTAGACATTTGGGAACATGAATATTTATCACAAAACTGCAAAAACAAGTTAAAGCTGAAAAAAACACACTGGAGTCAAGACAAATTAGCTGTCGAAAATTTACTGATGTTTCCTTGTACCACAGCTGTTTGCCTTCCAGGGAACAATTACACCATCTAGACAGCCTCTTTTACATACACAAACTCACACAATTATCCAATGATTCAATAAAATAATTCAATAGAAATGATTCAATTACAAACCTACCAACAATATTCCTAATTTGTGTCAAAGCATTCCCATGTTAAAACATTTAAAGTGCCTACCCTGAAAATTCAAATACAAAACACCACAATGTATAAAACCTACACTACATACATTAAGAATTAATTCTAAATTTAATCCATCAGGATGAAGAGTTTTGAAGTTAATGATGAACTTTGTTTCCATTTTCAATAAAGTTTGCACATAATCCACCCCTTGAGTAAAATGTGGCTTGGGCAAAATGCTAAAGAAAAAAACTATTATTAAAACCAGCATGTACAGGATAAAAATGTTGGGCAACTGGGTAATCCAACCTACCATTTCTTACAGCCCCTTGATGCTCCATTATCCGCTTCTTGACCATCCTCCTGGTCTGCTCAGTGCAACTACAGCCAATGATATATACCACACCACACGTACTACAATTAAAATGGTCAGCAGCTTCATAATTCCTTTCATTAATCTTGCTGCCGTTTAGATTTTTTACCCTGGCACATACCTTACATTTTCCACATGGAAAATACCCCATCTGGCTGTTCCTCTTATGACATTTTTTTCAAATTTAACAACTCCTTCAAGTTCTAAAACCTACTACAGGAAAGTGTTACCCTCTCAGGGAAGATTTCACCCAAACTCTCATCTTGTTTGACAATGGGCCAAAATCTTATAACCAACTCCCTTAAGATTTTTGAAAAAGGAGAAAACCTGTTAAAGAAAAATATTTTTCCCTCTTCCACCTTTTCTGCATTCCCATTCATCCAAAGTTCAGCACTATACTCCCACCTCTTACCATGGACACCTCCCCCTGTGGAAATTCCCCTCACTTTTATCTCTGCTTTTTTTTTTTTAACACCTCCAAAGTATAACGTCTGCTTGACAACCTGTTCGTAACTTTGCTGAATTCTTAATCTAACTGCACTTTATTAAATGTATTGTTAAAAATACTCTTGTACTCGCCATAGGGTAGGGAATTCAAAGATAGGGAGGGTGCATACTATCATCACAAAGAAAATTATTCACCGCAGTTTCTTTCAAATGTTTGTTTGTTTGTCTTTCAGCTTTTCCTGGTTAGGGGTTGCCAGAGTGGAACTCCGGTCCGCTAATGATAGACAGTAGATTTTCACGAACGCCAAGGTGCCAGCTCGACGTTCAACCTTCAATGAAGGCACGCCCATTTATGCATGCCTTTCAAATGCCCACCCAACTGCTGGGAGGACATGCAGACTCCACACAGAAAGCACTCCCCGCAGTCCAGCTGAGAATCGAACGGGAGAACCTCTTGCTGTGAGGCAACAATGCTATCGCTGCACCACCACGGATCGGCCTGAAAAACACCTTACTGTCTGTCCCCACATAATATTCAATATCAAGAAACTGCAGGATTTCATTGTGATTCTTGTATGTGAATACCAACCCATATATATTCTGATGCAATCCCTCTACAAACCCATGAAACTCACTCACATCACCCTTACGTATAAAAGTCAAATCATCGGTGTAATAACTATAGATGACCACATGCTGAGAATAAAAATTGCTATTGTAAATGTATAAGTTCTCAAAAAAAAACATAAAAATAATTGCACAGGAAGGGGCAAACGATGCCCCCATTGCTGTACCCTCCTTTTGCAAAAATACTAGCTTCTCAAACAAAAAGCTATTATGTGTGAGGGCAAATTCTAAAAGCTGCAACAAAAAATTTGTTCGCCGGCCTTCACCCATAACCCTGCCCACCTCTTCCAAAGCCCATTTTTTGTTGATGCTAGTGTACAATGATCTAACATCCACAGTGGCCCAATAAAAATCTCTTTCCCACTGCATACCCCATACCAAATCTGAAAATTCCTTCCCATTCCTAATGTGTGAAGGAATCTTTGCCAGATATGATTTTAAATGGGTGTCTAAAAATATGCCTACATTCTGTAAATATGCACCTGTTCCAGATACAATAGGCCTGCCCGGAGGGTTCCTCATATATTTGTGGACCTTAGGTATTAAAAAAAAACTTATCATCTTTTGGATGTTTAATATGTAATTTCTTGATATCACTGGAGGAGAGAAAACCTAATCACTCCCCCCTGTAATAATTCCAACAGAAAACAATTATATTCAATTACGGGGTTACAATTCAACTTCTGGTAGCCACTTCCTTCCTGTAATAAATCCTCAATCATTTTGTTGTAACTGTCTTTGGACATGATGACCCAATTGCCCCCCTTGTCAGCTTGAACATGAATATTTCCCTGAGAAATTTTATAGTGAATATTTTAAATTTTATAAAGATTATCATATAAAAATAAGATAAACCTTTAATAATTTAACTGTTGCTGTTTCCTATGTAGTAAAAATGCCTGTGGAATTATGCATTTGATATTTAGAGATGTATCTTCTAGGAGAAAATGTTTTAATTCCATATAATTATTTGGCTATGCCTATTTGAGTGTCGGAGTCTGTTCTGAATAAGAGAATATTGAACGAGTAAATTAGGAACATAGGAACAATGCTAAGCAGGTGATCATAGGGGACCATAACAGACCTAGTCGTTTACAACTTTAAGCAGATAAAATAAAAGTTCTTGCCACCCTTTATAAGTGCTTAATAGTGCCCCACTTCCCAAATCAAGTGGGGCCATACATGATATCGCCGGTGTAAGTTTATGTCTACCCATCCAGTCGTCAAGACTAGCCTTAAAGGCAGACAAAGCAGTACTTTGACCTGTAGCGGTAAAGTATTCCACAGGCTGGGAATACATTGAGTTAGGAACCTCTACCGCCAGTGAGTCTTGTTTATTTGCTGCTTTGACCTGTAGCGGTAAAGTATTCCACAGGCTGGGAATACATTGAGTTAGGAACCTCTCCCGCCAGTGAGTCTTGTTTATTTGCTGCTTTGACCTGTAGCAGTAAAGTATTCCACAGGCTGGGAATACATTGAGTTAGGAACCTCTCCCGCCAGTGAGTCTTGTTTATTTGCTGCTTTGACCTGTAGCGGTAAAGTATCCCACAGGCTGGGAATACATTGAGTTAGGAACCTCTCCCGCCAGTGAGTCTTGTTTATTTGCTGCTTTGACCTGTAGCGGTAAAGTATCCCACAGGTTGGGAATACATTGAGTTAGGAACCTCTCCCGCCAGTGAGTCTTGTTTATTTGCTGCTTTGACCTGTAGCGGTAAAGTATTCCACAGGCTGGGAATACATTGAGTTAGGAACCTCTCCCGCCAGTGAGTCTTGTTTATTTGCTGCTTTGACCTGTAGCGGTAAAGTATTCCACAGGCTGGGAATACATTGAGTTAGGAACCTCTCCCGCCAGTGAGTCTTGTTTATTTGCTGCTTTGACCTGTAGCGGTAAAGTATTCCACAGGCTGGGAATACATTGAGTTAGGAACCTCTCCCGCCAGTGAGTCTTGTTTATTTGCTGCTTTGACCTGTAGCGGTAAAGTATTCCACAGGCTGGGAATACATTGAGTTAGGAACCTCTCCCGCCAGTGAGTCTTGTTTATTTGCTGCTTTGACCTGTAGCGGTAAAGTATTCCACAGGCTGGGAATACATTGAGTTAGGAACCTCTCCCGCCAGTGAGTCTTGTTTATTTGCTGGTGTAAATGTCAGCCTCATTGCTTTTGCTACAGATTAGGAGGTTAAACAAGACTGGGTATATCGCAGCTTGAAAAGTGAGACACGGCTCATCATGGAGCAGCTGGAAGGCTAGTGAGTGTATGCAGAATAGCGCTAATCTTTTGGGATCACTGAAGTATTTAAGGTTTGTATTTTTATTTGTATTTGTTTATTTTTTTTGGGGGGGGGGGTAAAAATCGCTGAGGCTCTTCCAGATCAGCAATATACTTGGATTTGTATATAACAAAACGTGGACTGTATGCAGTAATGCGTCTGATAAGTGAAGCGTACAGCGGTAAGATGACTTGTTTGGATCTTGAAGCGTTTCCTGACTATAATGGAAACAAGATGATACAATGAGAGAGAGAGAAAGAGAGAGATGTCCAAGTAAGTACCTAGGTCTCTTATGATTTATTACCCAGGATAGAAGGAGTATACACACATATCACTGTACTCTTAAGTATCAATTTGTGTTTATCAGGTCATTAAGGATCCTGTTGTTGTTTATAACAAATATATATACGTATATATATATATATATATATATATTTATATATATATATAATATATACACATACATATATATATATATATATATATATATATATATACATATATATATATATATATATATATGTATATATACATTCTCCTCATTCATTAATTTTCTGATTACTCACTTAATCCAGTTCACGTTAGCAGGGATAGGTAAACTAAGCCAGCAGTCAGCTGGTATTGAAAGTAGTCTTGAAAAGATACCTGTGCACCACAAGATACACAAACTCGCTGTCTAACAAAGAGTGAGCATACCTAAGTGCAATCCGGAAGAGCACAGGTTCAGCTAGAAACAAAAGCAAACACAGGAAGAATATGCGCACACTACACATAAAGGACTCCAGAGAAGAGTCAGACTGGAAAACCAAGTTCCGTGAGGCAGCAGTTCCAACCACTGCGGTACCATGCTGCCTAGAATTTATATTCTCCACTGAGGGAAAAACACAGAAAGAAATCACTTCCTAGTCTTATTTACTGGAATATAAGAAAAAGGAGCTTGTGTTTTCTTATTCATTTTGCTGACTACTGCAAAAAATTACCTAGACAAAACAAGAAGGCTACTAGTTTAATTAATTAAAAAATAGATAATCATACAGATATTGAGGGAAAAAATCTGTGACCACTACAGGTTTTTCTTTTCTCAATTTTTCTTTTATTTTTCATATACATTTGAATGAATTAGTATTTATACATAAGATCTTAAAAAACTGTGTACACTGTTTACATTAGCCTGACACTATAACAGATCTTAATGTATACAGTTACTTTATAAGTATGCCCAATCCGTTATCAGAGTGTCTGATCAATTACTGAATAGTGTCAATCAACGATAAGACTTTTCCCCAAGGGTTGTTGATAAATGGCTTTGGATAAATTCTTAGTTCTTTAATTTTAATTTCCAATAATGCTGTGGTCTTCAGTAGGCTGTAGAAGTCTTCCAAAGTTGGTATTGTTTGTATTCCATCTTCTTGTTACCACTACAGGTTTGTAATGAAGTCTGAACGTGAGCTATGAAACAGAGCCATATTATTTTCAATGTGGACTGGGATGCAAGCATATGCCAGGTCCAAAAAGCCACAGATAACCACTTTGGGGAATACATTAATCAATTCCACTTATCAGAGACATCTGCTAATAAAGCATTGTCACTGAAATTTAGTCATTACACCTACAGCAGGTAAAAAATAAGGTAAATAGCATATTTTGCTTAATAAGGTAACATCTGAATGGTGGAACATTACTTGTGCACAGGCTATGTGGGCAGATTCCAAAATGTGGAGGAACTGGAGTGGTAGACTTGTAATGATGGGCGTGACGGAGATCATAAAGGAAAGACAAAATACAAGGAGCGGACATCTGGTATGGCTCATCAGGAAGTTCGGACGGTAATAAGGGACAAAGGATTGATATATGAAAGCATGGTATAGTGCAGCAGAAAACCGGCAAAAAGCAGCATGACAGTACAGAACGCATCAGGGAGACAGACAGCTTGGAATGGAGGCTTTATATAGACACAGACGGTTCTACTGATACGGAGAACAAATAAACAGAACACAATCCAAAAGAAACTGCCCTGATAGAGATAAAAGGTGTACATTAAGGATATAATAAGCAAAGATGGATTGGATCAGAGATGTTCCACAAGGAGTCGTCCTTGGTCTTGACATGGACTAATGACAGATCTATGCCACCACAGATATGTGCTTGTCTATGTGTTTTGTTAAGGAAGGCAGCAAAAGTCATCACATAGTGTTGAAAACGGGGATGGAATAAGAACTGAAGAGATATGATTTTATGGCATGTGAACAGATGCTTTGCTGGCAATGGATACTGAAAACCTGGCAATTTTACATAATGGGACCACCAGAAAGGCATGTTTTCTGAAATATAAATGGGCTACAGATCACAGCAGGATGATCTCTAATAGGCCAGTTTACAAGGAATGTGCTGAGGTGACTCTCAGAAAACAGAAGCTCATGAAACTAACACTCATTCCGGGAGAGGCTGCACAAGAGAGTCATAAAATAAAGGATGAAGACACTGAACAGGTGTGATACATTACTGCTGGAATAGCTGCCACTCAATAAAATAGTCCATAGGAGGTGAAAACAGAGTTGGAAGTTTTTTGTAATGAAATGGCTCTTGTAGATGGTGTTATAAAAGAGAATGGAAGTTGGAAGTAACAGAGATATTTGTCTGTAACTGTGGAGGGATTACAGAGGTTAGGGCCTAGTCTAACACAGTTATACTGGTGGGAGCCTGATACCCAGCAAGGGGTTCTGGTCTCAGGGAGTTACACAGGTGTAAGCCTGATATCCAGATAATGGCTTATACAAAAGATGAATTCTACTGACTAAAAATGAAGAGAGAAGACTCAGCCCAGGGTAAGGCTGGAGCAACTGCAAGAGACCAGCTGCGTCAAGGAAGACAGCCTAAAGAAAAGTTAGAAACACAGAAATGGAAAGGCCTAGGCAGTTACTGATAAGAGTTGTGAGTTACTGAACTTTGGTGAATTATATAAATTCTGTCACTTAAGTTTGAGAATTATTATAATTCTAAAAGCATTTGAAGGGAGTTAAAATTGTATACCAATGTGCAAATTTACTTTAGCAAAGGCATGATTTAATTTATGAATGCAGCCTTTGGTATTCTGTGAAAGTCAAGGATTTGTAATACATGTGCTTATAAAGTAAATTGAGACCAATGAAAGGCTGAGAACTGGTGTCATTTGAGCGAATGTCTCAAGACAACCAAAATGTACACAAAGGTAAAAGAAGCTGAATGGATTTGGGGGGTGGTATTATGTTGGTAATACAAATGGTGGTTATTGTTCAATGATGTCAGAAGAGGGGCACAAGAAGCAGCAGCAAAACTGAAGTTAGTCTTAAAAATATATACTTTACAGAGAAAGTGGCTGGCCTTGAAATAGCCATTCTTTAGCAATGACAATCTGCAACTCAGTAAAGGACTTCAATGTAGTTTTGGATGGGGGAAGACAGGTAGTGGTTGGCAAGGAGATGATGCAAGTGCATAGGATTTCAATACATCAGCTGGGCAGATTGGAAGGACCACTAGCCTTCTGCTAGTTTATTTGCACCGGTAAAATCTTCTTCTTCTTCTTTCGGCTTTTCCCGGTTAGGGGTCGCCAAAGAGGATCACCTGTCCGCTCATGATTGGCAGTGGAGTTTTACAGTGTCGAGTTGCCAGCCCGACACCAAACCTTCCACAGAAGGCACACACACACACACACACACACACTCACACCTAGGGCCAATTTAGAGTGTCCAATCCACCTGCAGCATGTCTTTAGGATGTGGGAGGAAACCGGAGCACCTGGAGAAAACCCACGCGACCACAGGGAGGACATGTAGACTCCACACAGAAGGCACCCCAGCCGAGGATTGAACCGGGGAACCTCTTGCTGTGAGGCGGCAATGCTAACCACTGCACCACCATGGCCGCCCATTTGCACCAGAAAAATAAACAGTGGATATATGCAATATATGGTAATACCTTTCATAAGGAATCCCTCTTTTTTCAGTTGATTATATGACACTTCTCAAAGCAGTCCTCAAATTAGGATATTTGATTGGCTAAACAGAGTCTTAATAGAGGTAGTAAAGAACCTCCACCACTGCAGAGAGATCCATTCAGCACAGACGAAAATTGAATTTGCTGTCTTTATGAGTGCATTGTTGAGTTCCAAAATACTTTGCACAAATGTTTAATTACTAGCTCCACTTTGGAGATTTAATATCACGGAATCATTTATTTATTTTACTTTACATTTGGTTACCAAGAAAATCTGACTGGAAACAAGTCCTTTTTCAACAAGGCCCGAGGACAAAAGTTCCACATAGAAAACAGTACACTGCACAATGTTGTTGTTGTTTTTGTGTCTTTCGGCTTTTCCTAGTTAGGAGTCGCCACAGCAGAACTCTGGTCCGCTAATGATTGGCAGCAGATTTTTAGGTGCCGAGTTGCCAGCTCTGACGCACAAACTTCAATGAACGTACGCCCATTCACGCATGTCTTCACACAGAAGATGCTCTAGCTGACAATCGAACAGGACAGCGTCTTACTGTGAGGCGACAACGCTACACAATAAACAATGGAATACAATATGATGGAGTATACACATAAATTATACACAGATACTGATACATTAGGTTACAAATAAAGCATTTTGATACAAAACATATGACACATAAAGAAGTTCCAGATATCAGATCATACCTCTTAACTCTACAGATTTTCGCAGAATGTCCAGATTTTTGCCTCATATTTTTTGTCTGTTTTTCATAAAATTGTGGGTTTCTGGGAAATTAGTGGCAAATCATTAAATACTGAATTTAGAAAATAATGACAGACACTGGAGTTTCAGACTTCATACCATTCAGAAAACTCATGCTAATGCAAAACCTGTTATTCTATCAACTTTCTAAGTTTGTAAGAGCAATATTTAAAAACGCTCGCTATTTTTGGACCTTTGTCCCACTTTTATTAATGGTTTTGTCCAGATTTTTTGTCTTAGAGGTTGAGAGGTATGTATCAGATTACAGAGAGATAAGAAGCAATTTCAGTATATCATGTGTGAGGGAACCATACTAGAGACATTACACAATAGCTGTTGAAACACAATAGAGAGGAATATGATACGCACTATGGAGATGATGAGAGGGAAGGAAAGGAAGTAAGTAACCCATTTAGTGGTTAGTAGCTTTGCAGCAGATGTATAGAAAAGGGTGGCTGTTGTATGTGGTTAGGGGTATAGACTAGTCCGGTGTGGACCATGAGCAGAACGGTTTACTATCAAAAAGTGGAAAGTCAAGAAAAAAAAATCTATTCACTCGACTGAACTGACATTATGAAACTAGCAATGTCACTTTTACGGAATGTCGAAAATCCTCACCTCGACTTCCACTTTCAAACAAATTTGGAATGTCAGGAGATGATGTTGGACCCTTAGAAGATGTGCTGAAGCTTGCTATACAAATTGTACATCTACAGCACAAGTTTTTACAATTTTGCAGGGGGGGGGCAAGCCCCCCTGTACCCCCCACATCCCCTGCAAATTATATATTCCATATCAGAGATAGCACTACAGTGAGGAAAAGGGTAAATTTCCCAGTTCCCACTGTGTGATCTGTTAACAGAAGGTCGAATGTACACTACCATTCGCTAATATGCATTTGAACATTTTCAGGAAGGTATTACGGAAACTGGAAAAGACTCATTCGACCATCCCAGTTTCACGCAAGTGCCGTTCCACATTTTGATAGTATCAGCTAAGTAGGCTTATAGCTTTTTTTTTTTTTTAATTGTATTAAAGAGGATATAGCTGTTATGTTGGTGGGCAAAGAATTCCACTTTTTAGCTATAAAATTTGAGCAGAGGGATACACCAGCTATATTACTGGCTGTAGTTACATCCAGAAAGAATGCCTTGTTGGAGCGGAGAACACTATTACTGCTGTATGGATATAGTAGATTTTGTAACGATGGGGTTTTCTCTTGGTAATAAAGAATGTTACAGGCTAACGTAAGTTGGCTGTCGAGGAGGAGCTGAGGGAATTCTAGCCAGTTAAGGTGCTTTAGGGCTACACAGCAATGTGACTTAAAAGGAGAGTCTGGGGCAAACCTGGCAATTTTGTTGTAACAGGAGTCAAGTTTGCTATGTCAGTCTTTCTAAGGTTAGTAAGAAGTGGAAATGCATAGAGAAGTGTTGAGATGAGGTATGTATGTGCAATTGTGGCCTTGGTGCTCTTAGTAAATAATTGTTTATATCTGTATAGTACACCCTGTTTTTTGTGAATCTTCTTTATGGTTTGGGAGATGTGGATATAAAATTTCATATTACAATCAATCTCTACCCCAAGTAGTTTGGTGTGAGCGACAGGAGAGATAATTGTTTTATTTTTGGATGTGATATCAAAAGGGAGAGTAGGTGATGTGCATCATGTAGGTAGGAACAGCAGAAGTTTAGTTTTACTGGCATTCAGAATTAGTTGGAAAGCTGTAAGCCATGCTTCGAGAGAAAGGAAGCCTGTGTTAGTGAACAGAGGTCTTGGAGGAAGAAGCAGCACATATTAGAAAGGAATCATTTGCATATTGGATGACCGATGCATGTAATGTAGAAGTGTGAAGGTTATTAGTGAAAAGAGAGAACAGTAGGGGACCTAAGATGGAGCCTTGGGGAACTCCAGCCAGTCAGTGTGCTTGCATGAAAACTTGGGCCAAAAATGGTAGGGATATTAGCTTCTAAAAAGTTTTTTTTTTTTTTTTTTTAACAAACTCCTTATATATTTTTTGTTTTTTTTGCTTAGCAAGTTGCAACAGCTACCAGTAATCTATCATAATGTACAAAACTGTTGTTATAAAGAGAGTAATACACTACAATAAATGCTATATAGTATACACTGGGTAAACTACAGAGGAAAGAAAGTACGGAACCTAAACAGGAAAAGCAAATAATGTTAGCTGCCATCCCGGGTGGTGTGCTCACCAATATTTACAAAACCGTGCAGGAATGTACAGAAACCTGAGGTATCATTATGCATCTGCATTATTAAGAAAAAAAAAAAAGTACATTTGTGTCCCACTTACCATAATTGTAGATGTTCAGGTAGATCAATATTGCACTACTAATCCTTGGGTCTTCATGCTTTGCAGAAGCCCACAGTCATCCCAATTTCATGAGTCGTAGTATAATCCCAAGTTGGCAGACACTTAACGACTGATGTCAGGACATCAGGGTATAAGAAGGGTGTCCATCAACTCCCTCTTCAGGTCTTTCTAAGCAGAAAAAATCAATTTGATGTCTGAGGGCAGCACAACCTCCCCAGCTGTCTAGTCATTGTTGAGAATGCAAAGGAGAAAGAAATGCAAGTACAAATGGGATGAGTCTAAGGGATTATATGAAGAAGCAGTAACAGAGATAGGCCCTACACAGTTGAGGGATAGAGGGTGGGACTTCGTACTGCAACAATGATCTACTTGAACATCTACACTTATGGTAAGTGTGACACAACTATACTATGTTCTTTGTAGCCAATGTTGCAGTACTGATCCTTGGAAAGATTCCTAAAACTGTGCTGAGAGTCGAGATTATTGTATGTTTAAGAAATAATATTTTGTAAGATGTCAGAGGGGAATCCTGCACTGGCCCTGGAGACCTGTGCCAAGTTATAGTATTTAGTAAAGGTGTGAACAGAATTCAAAGTGGCTGCCTCTAGGAGGGTTTGGGTGGGAACTCCTTTCAGGAAAACAGCTGTAGTTGCCCCATGCTTGCCAGAATGGGCTCTAATGTGGCCAAGCAGAGGCTTACCACAGTGTGTGTAAAAGAACCTGATGCAGTTTGTAATCCAGTTAGAGATGGTTTGCTTTGAGACAGGCTTGCCCTCTTTTCCCTCTGCAAAGTATACCAACAAGTAGTCTGTGCTGTCAGTAGCTATTGTTCTGTTCAGATAGTAGCTGATTTGTCTGTGAACATTCAGTAAGTGGAGGATCCTTTCTGACTTGTTCTGTGGGTTTGGGAAAAAGACTGGTAGATGAATAGGCTGAGTTGTGAAACCACCTTGGCCATGAATGATGGGTTTATTCTGAGAGTTACCCTGTGCCTCTGGAAGATATTGAAGGGCTCTACATACATGGCAGCTTGCAGTTCAGAGACGGTTATAATGAAGTGATGGCTATAAGGAAGGTGGTCTTCCACCTTGGGGTAATCGCCAAGTCTTGGACTAACATCCGGATCTTTCTGGTAAGGTTGCATAGTGGCTAAAACAAGCCCCCCCCCCTTGTTTATGTACCACATGATTGTAACATTGTCTGCCCAGATTTGCAGAGTTCCTTGGCATAAATACAGTCAGGAAAGTTTTACAGGTAAGAAGACTGCTAGCATCTCCTTTAGACTGATATGCAATTTCCTCTGTTATTGACACCAAATGCCGTGCACTCTTGGGGGTCTGAGTGAGCTCCTCAATCTATGTTTGAGCTGGCCGTGGTGATGGACTTGTCTGTCTGAGGCAGTGTGAAAGTTGCCCCTGAGTTCTTTTGTACGGTATCCTTCTACCATATAAGTTCCTTCTTGAGGCATGGGAGCAGGGGTAGAAGGGTGTCTAGGGGCTGACAGTGTTGTTCCCTGACATTTTTGAGAAACCATTGGAGTTCCCTCATGTATAGCTTTGCTAAATGGACCATTAGGATGCATGATCCCATATACCCTAACATCCTTAAGAACTTTCTGACTGAGGATTAGTACAGCAAGACTGACTGAGAAGAACATAAAGTTAAACACACATACCAGCACTTCAACACCATAAGTGACATAAAACAAACTCCAGCGTTAAACACACACACCAGCACTTCAACACTATAAGTGACATAAAACAAACTCCAAAGTTAAGCACACACACCAGCACTTCAACACCATCAGTGATATAAAACAAACTCCACAGTTAAACACACATGCCAGCACTTCAGCACCGTAAGTGACATAAAACTCCAAAGTTAAACACACACACCAGCAGTTCAACACCATAAGTGAGTGACAAAACAAACTCCAAAGTTAAACAAACACACCAGCACTTCAACACCATAAGTGACATAAAACAAACTCCACAGAAGTATTTTGCAGGCAAATTAGCTAACATCAGACAGATGCCTTTACTGAACAATTTCAGTGAAAGATAATGTGCTTTTGTACAATGACCCATGTTAGATAGACAAGAAATGTCTTTTAAATTAATGAATACAGACCAAGGCATCAAAATGGTCAAAAAGAAGGCTAGTAACCTGCTTAAATGCATAAAGTGGCAGATGTCATTACTACATATATCAGTCAAGCTGTTTTTCCCACTTCCATGATTGGCATTACTAAAGCCTTAGTCATGATTACAGCTATAGTCTACAAAACACACACACAATGATGTATCCAAGTCCTCATCTGTTATCCTGTTTTTGCCAGTCATTTCCTTCTGGGGATACACTTTTTGGAACCAGTGACCTCTCGACTCAGCATAGTGTGGTGCTGAAAACCTAGTGATGTGACTGGGCTGGCATACATTGCTCCTGGCTGCTTCACAAACACATGTCATCAGCGGCATGCCTTCATCAGCTCCTCTCTGCTCTCCACATTAGGGAATGCTGCTGTTTTGCCTATGCTTACGCCCCCCCAGAATGGAAGAGATAGTCTGTTGTCATTCAGTAAGATCAATGCCTACCAACCCTCCCCGCACTAGAGCGTCAGCTTTCAAATGTGTCACAGGTGGCCTACGTGAACAGTTTCCTTTCCTTTCATTCTTTGATACGGCCGAACTGGACAAAAGGAAAAACGTCCATCTCTGTAGACAGGCAGAACCTACAATGCCCAGATATATTGCCAGTGGTGTAGTCACATTTCATTAGCACTAAATGTTTTGTACAAGTAACCTCACCGTGCCTATGCTTTGTGATAAACCTCAAAGGTACATTTCAATCATTATCAAACATTTACTAGATAGTGGCAGTATTTCCCATAAAGTTATTTTGATACACAAGTACAACTTATTAAACTCCTGGACTTGCTCTTGCACTGACCCTACATAAACTATTGCAATGAACTCCTCCTTTCTCTTACTTTATTTCAAGCCTGCTCCTTTACCATAAAAGAGGCCTATGGCCCCAATGTGATGTTATATCTTATACTGACCTTACCTCATGTTTTAATCTGTAAGTATTTTATTGTGTTTATGCTTAAGGTGCAATTGTTATATGATTAGTGTTATACTTTATTCTTTATAAAGTCTTGACCAATTGTACTTTGTGCTATATATTTGTTAATTATTATATGGTGATTAAGGTTAGAATGTAAATGTATGTGTTTTTTGTTATACTTCATCTTTATAATGTTTATAACAATTGGAACATTTCTCCTCAGATCTCCACGAAAAAGGGCATCTGCCCAGTTGGACTAACCTGGTCAACAAATGCCAAAATAATTAATAACTAAATAAATAAAGTACTCTGACATGTTGTACTATAAAAAGCCTCTGCCTTTAGAGCCATTTATCTTATTATACCCAAATGTACTATGGCGTGAGCATACATTGCTCACACCTCTTCAGGCTAATGCAGCTTCTGTCATGGCAACATAATTATATGATTTCTGGTTTTGAATTTTTGTTATAGCTTTTTTAATTAGGTTATCATGACAGAAGCTGCAATGCCCTCTAAATGTGTTTAATATATGTTTATAAAAGAAAGAATATAATTAAAACAGCAGTGGTTCCAGCATACTCCTGTTTCCAAGCAGTCAAAAAGATTTTTTAACAAGTTCTTTACTCCCCTTATGAATGTTCTAATTTATTCTAGGAATTAAGTCTGATAAAACATAATTAAAGGCTCTTATTTAAAGTAGTACAATTAAAATTGACTTTAAGGGCACAGTAGCACCTTTAAACTGTGATATTCCTTTCCTTTATGAAATGTAGGATAACCAGAAAATGATTCTTGTTCACTAGAATCAAATATGACAGTAATGTTGTAAGTGTGATATCACACACAGAGTATTGTGCAAAATACCACATGAGAATAAAGCTTCGGTTGTTGATAGGAAGCACAGAAAAATTGATGAGTAGGCTATATATTTGTTAATTATTATATGGTCATTAAGGTTAGAATGTAAATGTATGTGTTTTTGTTATACTTCATCTTTATAATGTTTATAACAATTGGAACATTTCTCCTCAGGTCTCCACGGAAAAAGGGCCCACTGAGTGGTGCACAGCTACAGTTATCCCACTCCACAAGGGGGGATCCACTTTGGATCCCAGGAACTACCGTCCCATCAGTCGGACGAGCCTGATCTGCAAGGGCATGGAACGCATTATTATAGAACTTATAAACAAAGACATTGGCAACCTTCAAACACTGAACCCCACCCAGTTTGGGTTTGTGAAGGGCCGATCTTGTCTCCTGAACCTGATTAACTTCTTCGAATCAGTCTCCAGAGCTGTGGACAAGGGTAAGGCAGCCTACACAGCCTATCTGGACCTCGCCAAGGCCTTCAATACCATCCCCCACTCTGGAATCAAAGATAAACTTACTAAGCTGGGTATAAATCCCTACATCACTCGATGGGTTGCCAACTGGCTTACTGACAGAACCCAGACTGTAAAAGTAGCCGACTCCAAATCCAGCTCCAGACAAGTGACAAGTGGAGTACCTCAGGGTTCAGTCCTCGGACCGCTCTTGTTTGGCATCTACTTCTCTGAAGTATAGAGCAACACTAAGGGACTCTGGCTAACAAAGTTTGCAGATGACTGCAAACTGGGAACCATTATTGAATCCCCAAATGATGTGGATATTCTACAAAAGGGCCTTACAGAAACAGATGCCTGGTGCCAGAGCCATGGGTTCAAGCTTAATGCCAAGAAATGTATAGTTATCCCCTTTGGGAAAAAACATGTACCCATGAATTACCACATAGGTGGCAGCACACTATATACCGAAAGTGTAATGAGAGACTTAGGGACACAGGTGGACAGTGGTCTCACCTTTGATAATCACATCGTCACAACAGTCAGGAAATCCTTCTATGTGGTACACCTCATCACTAATGGCTTTTCATCCAGAAAAAAGGAGGTCATTGTCCCACTGTACTCATCCCTCATTAGACTCATTATAGAGTATAATGCCCCATTTGGTATGTACCTCACAAGACATCTGCAACAGCTGGAAAGACCGCAGAAATACCTCACTAAAAGAATCACAGACCTAAAGCAGATGCCCTATGCCTATTGTCTAAAAAAACTCCAGCTATACTCTCTGGCATATCGTCTACTCAGAGGCAATCTCTGCTTAACATACAAGGCCATGAAAAACCCTGAGCTGTTGGACATGCTTCACTTAAAGAAATCCCAATCCCACAGAGCCACACGCTCCAGGGATCTAAACCTTGTCATCACAATGAACAAAACATGCTGGAGGGATAGGTTCCTGACCCAGGGACTCCCCATACTGTGGAATAGACTGCCCATACATGTCAAGCAGAGTGCCTCCTTGGCCCTCTTCAAAAGGAAACTTGACAATTGGATGGGAGATAGGAAATTCACCCTGGGGATCATGTCAGTCACCCTGCTAGACAGGGGTCCAGGGAAATAAATATTGTGGGAAGAAATATCCGGGGAATTGTTTGGCTAGGCTTGTATAGGCCCTAGGGCCAATTGCCTAGTACCAACCTATGAACCTATTTACTCTCACAAGGGATGCATGTTCACAAAAAAAAAAAAAAAAACGTGGCATTAGAATGATCAAAATTATGATGTTAACCTCCTTATTTTATTAATAACAGTAATAGTAATAGTAATAATAATAAAGATGCTTTGCCAGAGATGGTCTGCACCTGTCACCCCTGGGATTCAGGTTACTAGCTAAAGCTCTTGCCACCCCTATAGTGCCTTTTTTAGGTAAGGTTCAAAGGATAAAACCACCACCGTAACAGATAGAAGCAGGCAAAATCTGAAGGTAATGCTACTCAATGCTAGAAGTCTAAACCTCAAAATGCACTCTCTCGAGGCACTCCTAAAAATGGAGAACATCGATATCTGTGCAGTAACTGAGACCTGGTTCAAGGCTCCAGACAGCATCCCTGCAATACCAGGCTACAATTCTTACCACACTTTTCAGCCACAAAACCAGGACCGAAAGACTAAAGGTGGAGGAGTGTCCATATTCACCAAGGATATTCACACCTCCAGGCTAGTTGCCTAACACAATGCATCTGAAATTGTCCAGGTGCAACTAACACTAGGTAAGACTGCAATCCAAATTGTAGCTTGCTACAGATCCCCAACCATGCCCCAAGATTCTCACTACACCTTTCTAAACATACTGGAAAATATTAAGATACAACCAAACACCCTAATACTGGGTGATTTCAACTACCCTGCCATTAATTGGGAAAACTACTCAGGTACCAATTCCTTTTCCCAACAGTTCTTGGAATTCATAAATTCCAATGCCCTGGATCAAGTAATCCATTGTCCCACCAGGGGCTCCAATATCCTAGACCTGGTCATTACCAACATGGGAGATAGATGCTCCACACCAGTGGTCGCTCCCTCATTGGTCAGGTCTGACCATAAGCAAATCACCCTTGACATCCACATCCCACCCCCACCCCCCAGTAAGGAAACCTCCTTAAAAAACTTTTCCAAAGCCAACTTCAAGCTACTGAAGTCAGAAGTGTCAAACTTCACAACACCCACGCAGACGGGATCTGGAAGTTCGACTGCAGAATCTTACACTAAGGCACTGTACGAGCACATCCACTCGTGCATGAATCGTGCCATCCCAAATAGAACCAAGATGCTCTTCTCCAAAAAAAGGAAGCCAATCTGGTGGTCCCCTGCTATAAACAAACTATAGAACAGAAGGAAGAAACTGTTGCAAAAAAGAGGAAAATCCCAGGATGCAAAAAACTCCCTCACCAGACTCAGTAAGAAGCTGAGATCCCTCATAAAATCCTCAAAAGCTAGTTATGAAAATAAAATTGCCAAAGATTCCAAAGACAACCACAAGGCATTCTATAGTTATGTCAAGAATCTAAATGGCAATGCTCAGATCTGCTCTAAGTTACGACAGAATGGCATTAAATATACTGATCCCAAGGATATTGCCAATATTCTGGCAGATCGATTTAGTGCCAACTTCACCCCACTCTCACCCCCTAAAGGGCCCATCTCAATACCAAAAGATTGCCAAATTCTGATAATCACGGCCACACAAGTAGAAACCGCACTCTCCAAAACTAAGAATACAGCATCCATGGGACCAGATGATATCCCAGGCTGTGTACTACATGAACTACAAAATGAACTGGCACCTCACCTAAGTGTCATGTTTAATCATAGCCTCACCTCAGGCTTCATGCCCACTGAGTGGCGCACAGCTACAGTTATCCCGCTCCATAAGGGAGGATCTACCGTCCCATCAGTCTGACAAGCCTGATTTGCAAGGGCATGGAATGCATTATCATGGAACTTATAAACAAAGACATTGGCAACCTTCAAACACTGGACCCCACCCAGTTTGGGTTTGTGAAGGGCCGATCTTGTCTCCTGAATCTGATTGACTTCTTCGAATCAGTCTCCAGAGCTGTGGACGAGGGTAAGGCAGTCCACACAGCCTATCTGGACCTCGTCAAGGCCTTTGACACCATCCAACACTCTGGAACTTACTAAGCTGGGCATAAATCCCTACATCACTCGATGGGTTGCCAACTGGCTTACTGACAGAACCCAGACAGTAAAAGTAGCCAACTCCAAATCCAGCTCCAGACAAGTGACAAGTGAAGTACCTCAGGGTTCAGTCCTGGGACCACTCTTGTTTGGCATCTACTTCTCTGAAGTACAGGCCAACACTAAGGGACTCTGGCTAACAAAGTTTGCAGATGACTGCAAACTGGGAGCCATTATTGAATCCCCAAATGATGTGGATATTCTACAAAAGGGCCTTACTGAATCAGATGCCTGGTGCCAGAGCCATGGGCTCAAGCTTAATGCCAAGAAATGTATAGTTATCCCCTTTGGAAAAAAACATGTACCCATGAATTACCACATAGGTGGCAGGACACTAAACATCGAAAGTGTGATGACTGACTTAGGGACACAGGTGGACAGTGGTCTCACCTTCGATAATCACATTGCCACAACAGTCAGGAAATCCTTCTATGTGGTACACCTCATCACTAATGACTTTTCATCCAGAAAAAAGGAGGTCATTGTCCCACTGTACTCATCCCTCATTAGACCCATTATAGAGTATAATGCCCCATTTGGTATGTACCTCACAAGACACCTGCAACAGCTGGAAAGGCCACAGAAATACCTCACTAAAAGAATCACAGGCCTAAAGCAGATGCCATATACTGACCGTCTAAAAAAACTCCAGCTATACTCTGTGGCATATCGTCTACTCAGAGGCGATCTCTGCTTAACATACAAGGCCATGTCAAACCCTGAGCTGTTGGACATGCTCCACTTAAAGAAATCCCAGTCCCTCAGAGCCACACGCTCCAGGGATCTAAACCTTGTCATCACAATGAACAAAACATGCTGGAGGGATAGGTTCCTGACCCAGGGACTCCCCATACTCTGAAATAGACTGCCCATACATGTCAAGCAGAGCGCCTCATTGGCCGTCTTCAAAAGGAACCTTGATGATTGGATGGGAGATAGGAAATTCACCCCGGGGATCATGTCAGTCGCCCTGCTAGACAGGGGTCTGGAGAAGTAAATATTGTGGGAAGAAATTTCCAGGGAATTGTTATGGCTAGGCTTGCATAGGCCCTAGGGCCAATAGCCTAGTACCAACCTATGAACCTATAATAATAATTTTTATAGGGCTGACTTAGTCATAACTACTAATATAATGGTCCTTGATATTATAAGGCCTCCAAGCCTGACTACAGTGACAGCCAAGATAATATGAAGCTAATGCCATCTAACCTCACTGGAGAAAGAAGAAATCCCTATGTTTAGTCTTCCAAGGAAAAGCCTGAAAGTCCACTACTGACTGTACAAATGAGTGCAGATCTCTAGTGTTTTGCAGGTAAGCCTGTCTCCTATCTACAGCTAACTGACCATAAAGTTTTCATTCATTCAGCTTTAGAAATAACTTGCCGCAAGTGAAATCTTGAAATGTTTTTTAAATAAAGCATTACAGGAAAAGCAGCTAAATGACTTTCTTTTATTTCATACTTATCAGAGCGATTTGTCTAAATGGCCAAAAGACAGCAGAAAATATGTCATAATTGCATGCCTTAAAATATATCATCGAAAGTTTTGTTGTTTTCTAAGTGTATATCTTGAGAAAATGTAAGGCAGACTTCCTCCTACCACGCGTTAAAGAAACTTGTTAGCATGAAATTCTCATGCTTTTACAATTTACATTTCAGAAACATGTCAAGTTTGTGTACTGATTATTTTTGTATGTTTATTTTTCCATATTTCAACTGTATTTAATAACCCTTAAGCAATTCTGCTGCTAAACATTGTATCTTCACTTATGTTCATTAGATTCATATAATTACTTAAATTTTTTAGCCCTGAATGATTAGAAATGACTTTTTATTCTGCACAGCTGTGTTTCTAATATGTTAAGACAATGACGCTATATGTTTCGATTAATTCAGATGTGGACAACTATCTTGCAGCTGGACTGAGATTAAAGCCCAAGTTTTGTAAAGACAATATTCAAAATATTTAATCATAATCAATCCACCCCTTTTCCCATTTTCTGCATGGTGTTGGTGGTGTCATGTCAACTGTCGCCATCTCTCCCTATTCAATTCCACTCTCCTACCTTCTTCGACACTCATTCCTGATTGTGGCAGGTCTTCTCTTACACAATCCATCCACCTTTGTGGTGGACAACCTCGTTTCCTTTGGTCTTCTTCCAGTCTGTCCCAAATCTTCTTCACCAGATTGTCTTCTGCTTTTCTGCACATGTGCCCGAACCACCGTAATCTGTTCTCTTTGACCATTTCTCAAAATGGAGTTACTTTGGTTTCTGCTTTTATGTCATCACTGCTTCGCCTGTCCTACATCGTGCATCCTACCACCTGTTTCAGGCACTTTATCTCCATCACCCCCAGCTTTCTCAACTGCTTTGCCTTTACTGCCCAGGTTTTTGTTCTATACAATAGTACTGGCCCTACCACTGTTTTGTGCACTTTACTTTTCAGCTTCTTTGGCACTTTTCTGTCATACACTAGATCTGACACTCTGTGTCAGTTGCCTGCTGCCCCTCTGATTCTAGCTTTGTCCTCATTCAAGCTTCCGTTCTCCTCAACCACCCCTCCCAAATACATGAATCTGTTAAACTGTTCTACTATTTTCCCTTCTACCTCATTTCTGATTTCTCCCAATTGCTGCCATTACAGATGTCATATCTGTACTCATTTTCATCCCTTATGTCTTCAGTTTTGCATTTTTCCCATCTCCTCTCCTTTGCTGAAGTTCTTGCCCAGAGTCTGCCTGTAATGCCACATCAGCTGCATACTAATCTGTCCACTCGGAACTGTTTGCTAATGTAGATCATCAACAGAAAGAACAGCAGTGGGCTCAGAACTGAACCCTGATGTACATCCACTCCCACTGGGAACGTGAGACCGAACACTGTTTGTACTTAAGTCATCAGGTCCTTTAACATAGCTTACACTAATTCTACGACTGTTTCTGGGACATCGAACTACTGCAGGACTGTCCAAAGCAGCTTTATTGGGACTTTGTCATTTGCTTTCTCCAACTCTAGGACTCTTTCTTCTTTCCTCATTTCCTGCTTCTTCTCAAGTAAGTGTCTCACTGCAAACACTGGGTCACTTGTGCTGCATCCTGATGTGAATCTAAACTGCTCATCTCCCACTCTGTGTATTCATTTATCAATCATCATTTCCAGAATTTTCATGCAATGTGACAGGGTGTTTTTTTTTTTTAACTTTATTTTTTCTTTACTAAATGATCAGTTATGACACAGGTAATCATATATTTATATAAATGACAACAAACCATAATGACGTTGTCAGTTGCAAATGTTATATATCACTTATAACCTATCTAGTCATTGTCCATCAAACAAAGCTCATTCAATTCCTGCCATCCCTTAAACGTCATTCCTCTTCCAAAACGTTATTCTGTATGCAGTCTTCCCACACTTCCCATTATTATGTAATTTGCTCCTCCCCTTTTCTAAAGATCCCACTTCCAGTTGTTTTATCTCTGTTGATGCATTCACTGCTTCAGGTACGGCTGGTTTACACACTGATTTTCATTTTCTAATAATTGCTTTTCTGCCAGCCATCAGAATTACACTCAGTTAAGGCCTTACTATGTCTAGGCAATTCTGATTTTGTATTATAGCTCAGAAAAATCATTTCCCTAGTTATCCCAATCTGCTCACTCACTGCTTCTGTTATAGTAGTGTGCACGGAATTTTTTAAGTCTGCCAACTCATTATACTCTCAAAAAATATGTACTCACCTGTCTTTTTCTTCCCCATCACACCTACAACATTTGCAATCGACCAGAGGAAACATTCTTTGGAGTCTGCTTGAGCTATAAAAATACCTATGCAAACACTTACAAGCAAAGATCCTAGACTTTGTTGCATATTTGGGAAACATACATATATCCCTCCATTGTTTTTTTGCAAATTGCTTATCCAATCTCCCTTCCCTATCCATTCGCACCCCCTATGTTTGATTCTTACAGTTATCATGTAATATTTGTATGCTCTACTAGGTATACCTTTTTAACAGCAGCTTCTGCTCTAGATTCTATTAAAACCTCTACCAGTGCTGGTCTTTCACTTAGGATCCCCCTTTAACTTTCTATTTACCTAGACTCTGATATCAATCCTTGACAGGAAAGGCAAAATCTAGTCGCCAGTCCAAATAAATTCTTGGTCTCTTCCCATTCTATTATTTTTCCATCTCTAGTTATTTGCTCCCAATAACTTGGTTCCTTTGTCAGTTTTCTCCAGTAAATTCCAGTGCCCTCTTGTCTATTCTCTGTGCCCCTAATTGCAGTCATCCCTATCGGCACAATTTTTATCCATTTCCATGTTGGCTCAGTTTTTAGAATACTTTCTGCTATTTTATGGGGTCCATATCAGATCACCGAACACTTAAAAAAGCGAGCGGTGATTAATCAACCCTATGTAAGTGAAAGCTTACAATGTCGAAGTAAGGGAAAAAAATTGCTGTTCCAACAAAAAATAAATAAATAAAAAACAATTTCAAACATTACATTAAGTGTGGGGCTTCACCTTCCCACACCACCCTACTTAAATATACCAACTCCGAGACTGCACTACAGTGCCAAAATTGGCAAAGTACCGAAGCAGCCAAGAAAATTCTTTCCCAGGGAAAGAATTCACGCTTTGATATTTTGCGTTTTCAGCCTTTTAAGTTCGACCAAGATGCATTCGAAAGAATGCATCTTCGGTCTTGTAATATAGACCCTATTTTATGTATATAGTATTCTATACGGTTATTGTTATACTGCTTAAAGGTCTGCATCCAAAATCCCAGTCTCTCCTTGTTTCTTCAGCTTCCTCCCATTTTCATCATCAGCCTTTTCCACTTTGAATTATAGCTTTCTGCTTGTGCTATGGATAGGTGCCTTAAATGTGTAACTCTGAAATGCCCCTTCAAATTGGATAATCCTAATCCATCTCATTCTTTTTGAGGAATTAACTTATCCCAATTGACTCTTGCCCTCTTCCCGCCCACATAAAATCCTTCAACTCTTCATTAATTGCTATCCATGTCAAAGGAGAAATCAAAGATCAATGCAGCCAAGGTTCAGTTAAGGTTCCTTTATTCTTGTACAAGGAGACAAAAATGCAGTTCAGAAATTTGTCTGACATTATACAGGAAATCCTTCATTATTATACTGTTCTGTAAGCCATTGCCCTCTAAGCTGACGTAGTCAAATACAACTCTTAGCATTGTTCTAAAAACAGGTGTTTACTAAGTTTTTCTGCTGATATAATAATTATAAATGTTCCCATGAGAAAGTTTTCTCAAAAACAACGTGGCCTTGCTGGTCTGTAACAATTCACTCATATTCGGTGTTACACTTCGTGATTCTTTCCTACTTTGAGCACAAAGCACATACTGATTACAGCCTATAGTCTTATCTAGTTCCTCTACAGCTACAGTGTTCACTCAACACGAACAAGGTTATTTGCCTAAGTCTAATAACATTTCTGAATCCTGTATTGTTTTAATTTCCTAATGCTAGCAAAATCATCTGTTTCTCAGTGTAGGAACAAGGTCATTCACTGAGCTGACCAGAAGGAAAGTCAGAAAGTACATGCAATTATTTCCAAGCCTGTAGCAGAATAAATGTGTTAACCCTTTTAGGCTTCTTATGCAGCAAGCATAATGCTAATACATATATGAATACATATTTTACTATATATGTGAATACATATTTTTCTTACAATCAACAACTTCTTCTTCTTCAACTTCTGGTTGATAGAAATATGCCTGACCTGTGTATAAGACTAAAGGGAATAAAACATTTTCACTGCTTTTATCTCACTATCCATATCCATAAAACAGAGCTTCCAAGTTCTAAATTTCTGTATTATCTTTTTAGTCTCTTCCCACATATCCTTAGCTGCCAAAAGACAATCCTTTTTAATCCATACTCCACTTCATTTTATCATGTCCTCAGAAATATGGGTATTGCTAAACCAATTTATGTGTAAGTGCATAGTTTACAGCTATTGCCTTTGTTTTTTCTTCATTATTTTTTTATCCTGAAAAGACAAGAAACTGTCTCAGAATGTTCCACAGCACTGAAATGCCCCTTTCTGATTTTATCAGGTATAAAATAATATAGTCTACAAGTAAACCTAATTTTTCTTAACTACCATACCAATTACATCCTTGAATTTCTGAGTCCCTTGTTTTCTTTGCCAATGATTCTAAATATAGCACAAATAACAAAGGAGAAAGAGGACACGCTTACCTGGTTCTTCTGCTCAAACAGAACTTATCAGACAGGACCCCCACACACACACACACTTTAATTTTCACCTCATATCCCTCATATATCCTCCTAATCAACCTTATAATTTTAAAAGGAAATGGAAATGCTTTCATTGCCCTGCTCATAAACTCCCAGCTCACTCTGTCAAATGCTTTCTCTGCGTCAAGACCCACCATAAACTGCAGCACTTTGATCCTCTGGATCATCAATGTTCTGTTAATGTTGTCAAATGTTTGCCTCACCTCCACAAAACCACATTATCAATTTCTATCAATTTTGGCATCACCTTTGCCATTCTTTTAACAATTATATACATGAACAATTTATAATCCTGGTTTAGAATCAAAATGGGCCTTTTTGAAGCTGGATTTGATGGATCTTTACCATCTTTAGGTATCACAGCTACCACCACTTTCTTCCAGGATGTTGCTGCTTCTTCTTCTTTTGAAACACTGTTAAACAAAACCTTCCAGATCTTTACACTTTCATTGAGCTTCATCTACCTTTCTTCCCTCCTAGCTTCCAAACTTCCACAGGAACACCATCAATTATTGGGGACTTTCCTGTAGATTGTTTATACATCAACATTATTATTTTATCTCCTCCTATCCTGTTATTCATTGAGCCTCATCAACTTTTATCCTTGGCATATTTAAATCTTCCATAAACATTTATATGTGTACTTTTTCTTGATTTACACATTTCTCTGCTTTATATAGATTTTCAAAACATTTCTGAAATATTTCTAATATTTCTACAGGATCTCTGGCTATTTTCCTTGTTATAAGCTCCCTAAGCTTGGCAATAACCCCTTCTACTTTCTGTTCCCTGAGCCATTGTGCTAAAATTTTCTGTGCTCTGGAGTTATCATCATAAAAAAAAAAAAGTTATGTTCTTACCATAACATTCCATCTGTGTTCTCTATTTTCATTCGTCCTCAGCCTGTAGGTTGTGGATCCAGCCTCAGATCAGACTCAGCCACTTATCAAGCTCAAGATTCAATGTTCAAGTTCCTCCTCTTCATCCCATAATGCCTCCTTCCCTCTCAATACCTCAGATCAAGTTTGCTAAAATTATACAGCTAAGATATCTATATAGATATAGACTAAGAAAAAGGTTCAGGAGCTCATCCCGGGGACTACAGGAACTACAGTTCCTGAGAGAAACCAACTCCGTCAGGTCTACATAGGAAAAGAGGCCGGGGGAAGGACGGTGGAGAGGTTGATCACAATACCAAGTAATGAACCGATCACAATACTAGGCAGTATGGAACCAATCGCAATACTAGAGAGTATGGAACCGATCACAATACTAGGGAGTAATGAACCAATTTTGTGACTGTCTCTCTTTCTGAACCATGTATTCACTTCAATCAAGCCATTTCTCAGACAGAAGTGCAGAATAGCCTCTCTTTTATTCCTGTTGCCCCACACATGTGGATTCAGGCGGTCCTCATATCCTATTCAGTCTGTCCCAATATGTGCATTCAGGTCACCTATTATCAACACCAATTCATTTTGTCCTGCTTTATCTTGTAGGTCCTGCAACTGATGCCTGAATGCACTCCTTTCCTCACTATCCCAACACTACTGTGGGGCACAGGCTGTAATTATGAATACTGCCCTATCTTTATGCTGGAGACTGGTTGCCATGAGTCTGTCATTAATTCTGATGATATCTCTCACTCCCTTATGAAGCCTCTCTCTCACCACAATTACCACACCATTTCTAGCCTATCCTCCTCCTGCAGTGTAGAATCTGAATCCCAAGCCAAGTGACTTTGCTGTCCTGCCCTTCAATCTTGTCTCCTGGATACAAAGGATGTCCAGCCTCCTCCTTACCATTGTTTCATCCACTTCCAAGCTCCATTCTGTAAATGAATGTACATTGTGTAGCAATTCTTAGTTCATGTTTGGCAGGCTCATCGGTTTTAAGTCCAGCTTTTACTCAATGGAGCTATTGCAGGTAACCCAAGCTGGCAAACTGGACACCAGCCAGCCAAAGCTTATTGACTTAGAGCTGCTGGGCTTTATGGTGGGCACACACTGGCCGATAGGGGACATTCACCACTTCCACCATTAGCATGGGTCCCTGGTACAGGTCAGATTAGGCCAGGTCCTCAACCCACTTTTCACTGACAAATATCCATGCCCATTTGGCAACATTAGTCAACATGACCGAATCATGTAGAGCCATATTTTTGCACCATCCTGCCATGGTGTGCAGTCTGTGATCCATGTTCTCTAAAGTGCAGTCTAGAGTCTGTGCTGTTGCCCACAGGTCCAGTCTTGGGTGAATTTGAGGTAGAAACACTCAGCATGTTTTCTGGAGATGAGAGGAACCCCACAGAGACACAGGGAGAACATGCAAACTTCAAACAGACTTTGGCTGGAGGTCAGGATTGAATCTTGTACCTTGTGCATGGGTGGCAAAGACCTTAATCATTATGGCAACTGGTCTTTATTCAAAATATTTAATGACTGCTTGCAAATAATACATATGAGAACAATGGCTAATATTGCAACTGGATCCTGTTAACATATTATCTGTTTAGTACAGTTTAATTCATTCACTTTAGTGGAGCTCTGTAGGTTTATACTCAATACCCAATGAGTGCATTCTGAGCTTTTTGACAAAAAAACAAGTTTTGTCCACTTCTTTAGCCACAGCCTGGTGTTGTTAAATTCAGTTAAGTTTACATTCTTGCCAGTCTAAACAATGTCTCATTTGCAATTAGTAATTAAATTGTAGTGTGTCATTGTCATGTCAAATAATTACTTGCTGGGTCTTAAGCTATGGGCTATAGGTATTAAAATAAAGCCACTTTAATGTTACCAACCACTTGGCTATCCTGGTCATGGGATAGAAGTGATTATCCCCCTACAGACCCCTAACCATATCAATGGGGAAAAGAAGGGAGCATAATATGAGGAAGTAGCAAAAAGGTGAGAAAGTTGGTAAGGCAGCAAAGGCAAATAATAGAAAGAAGAAAGGGAGGGCTAGAAATGGCCAGGCTCAGAAAAATGGGGAGGGAGATACACTTCTTAACTGTCCAGAATTTCGCCTCATACTTTTTGGTCTAACCCACATAAAAAGTGTGGGTTTTTTTGGCAAATCACAGAGGATTGAAATTACTAAATAGTGAAAGACATTTGGTTTACAGGACTCATATCCTTCAAAAAATGCAAACCCTGTCATTTCAGCAGCTCTCCACGTTTACAAGAATATTATTTGAAATCTGTCCCTGATTTTGAACATTAGTCCTTCCATTATTTTTGGCCTTGTCCAGAATTTTTGTGCTAAGAGGCTGAGCATTATGGTGGGAAATGAGGGAGGACTGGGCAAAAAGGGCATATATTCAATTAATAATTTGCTTCTATATGCGCAAAGGAAGCAAAGAGTCATGCTGAGAGGAAGGCAGGGCAGAGTGGGTAGAACACTGGACAAACCAATACAGGGGGAGGCTCAGGGGTGCTGCCGGAAAAAGCATAAGGGCTAGAAGGGCTGCTTCCTTCAGTCTTTAGAAATCTGGCCAGTGTGTTGCCAGACTCCCAGTGGAGATCTTTATCAGATCACTGAACAGTACAGAAGTTTGAGTGGAAAGGAAAACAAGTCTGGGAAGTACAGGCCTGTTAGCTTAACAATGGTGTTAAGATAGGGGATATTTAGATTATACATACTGTAGTTTTTACTGATCAATTTACTTTTGTAACCTTGAAGGAATGCTTTGCCAAGGCACCACTTATTTTTACATTTAGTGCTTCCTCAAGACTACTACAGTGTTAATGTAACTAGTCTGAAAACTGATATTAAAATTCTTGTCAGAAACTTATGTGTTTAATAAGGTAGTGAACAGAATCCTGAAGTGGAAGGCTGGCAACATTTCTAGACATACACAACCTTCAAGACAACAACTAATATGGGTTTGTGATAACCAGGAGCTGCTAGTCAAATCAAATCCAGTTTTATGACTGAGTTACACATAAAATTAATGGTGAAGAATCAGAAGGTATTTTATCAGGACTTCAGCAAGGCCTTTTGACTCAGTTCTGCGCACAAGTGTGTAAGACAACTGGGGAAGAACCAAGACTCAAGAACTGGGTAGCTGAATAAATGAGTGGAAGGACAGAGAGGGTTGGGGTGAGATGAACAATGTCAGACATTAGGGACATCATTAGTAGTGAACTACAGGGATCTCTCTTGAGTCCAGACCTCTTTGGTGAGTTTCTTTCAGGATAAAAGAAGGCAATCAACCTTTTTGCTCATGAGACAAAAGACAGGTACAGCATTGAGGGTTTGGGGGAGGCAGCCTGACAAAGGATTTGAAAAGGCTGACCATGAGGGCAGAAATGTGGCAGTTGATGCTCACTAAAAAGAAATACAAAGTACTGCACTTAGGTTGCAGTAAATCTGATGCGAAGTATCACCTGGAGAATATGGAACCAATCACAATACTGGGGAGTATGGAACCGATTGATATACTAGGGAGTATGAAATCGATCGCAATACTAGGGAATATGGAACCGATGACAATACTTGGGAGTATGGAACCCATCGCAAGAGAGCAGAAGAAGAACTGGTGGCTGATAACACCTAAAATACCACCAGGAGAAGAGTGACAGAGCACTAACAGAAGTTAAAGCCAGAGCAAAACCTGAAGGGGAACACATTCCAAAAGCAAAACAGCAAGCCTTCCACTCTACAGGGTCTTGGTCAGACCACACCTTGAGCACTGCATGAAATTCTATAGGCCATATAAGGAAAGGAACATCAGACTACTGGAAGGACCTAAGAGACAAGCTACCAAAAGACCCCTAGAAAGGATTGAAAGGGATGTGATCACAGACTGGAGAAGCTAAAACTCTTCTGTCTTGAAATCAGAAGAGACAGGGGATACATGACACTGGTGCATAAAAACATGTCAGGGAGATGTGAGGGGATCATCCTGAACACTGACTGCAGAGGGGAAGGAGGGGACACACGCACTAGAGTGTAGGGACTAGTAACTCCCTGAACTTCTGAAAGTAATTGTTCACAAAGAGGGTTGTAGACCAGCATAATAGACTGGCAGAATAGGTAGTGGTGAGGAAACTTTACACAGGCATTCATGAGGGAATACACCAGGTGAAAAACAGGAAAAGCAGGATGTTGAGAGCAATGGCAGGCAGAATGTTAAATGTACTGAGACTGGTAAATTAACTTACTTCTTTCTGTCATCAAGCAATTGTGAAGTCATGTACTACCTCCCTCAAGGTAAATATTTTATGACATATATCCTCAATATGGAATTACATCCTAACATGTATTCCGAAATGATTATGTAAGTAATGCAAACATATATCACTCTGGATGCAACTGTCTTCTTTGCTCAGTCACCTATAACCTTTTAACTGCATTTATTGGCTTGAAGCTGGGCAAAATGTTGGCTCCTGAACATTAATTTGCACACCGTGGTTTACATGATGCATGCCTAATAATGGTTTACATGGTGCAAACATTCATCTGTAAAATACTTAAGTAAATAATTAACCATAATTTATGAACCATACTGAGGCATAAACAAATGTACATAAATTACATTTATGTATCGCGTTTTAATGGCACACTTCAAAAACTGACATAAAAGCAAGTATACAGCTATAGTTCTCAATAGTCCCTAATTTTGCATAACATCCCTCATTTTGCCTTATATTTTATCCTGTTCTAAGTAAATATTTTGGTTTTCTCTTAAATGTCTGGGGATTACAGTCAGTCAATAATGCCAAATATTTGAGTTTCACACTTTTTCTTCAAAAAAATGCTTGTTGAATACCTGTTGATATATTATCTGTTCAAATGAATTAGAATGATACTTATGTGATTTTTGGGTCATTGTACCTCATTCTTAAGCAAAGATGTTTACAGCACTACATGCAGACAGCGAGGTGGGAGGGTTTAAATCAGACAGAACGAGAATATTTGACGCATGACAATTAAGTTAATAAAATCGTTTTCTCTAATAACTGCCATGAGACAGAAACGTCTCTATAAATCTGCACAATGCCAGGATGATTGCTTTTTTATCTAGAAATGTGTATTTAATGAGCTTTCTTTTGGTAGTTTGATTGTATCTTTTATGAAGGAAAAGTGGCTGTGATTAAGAAATTGTGACAGAGTCCCTTTGGAATTCTGTCTCTCAGACAAAAACAGGTGTAGAAAGAAAGAAGGTTTGAAGCATCAGAACTGAGTTAGTGTACTCCTGAGGGAAACTGGATATTTTTTTAAATTCTTTTGCCTGGGATATAAGTAACTGGATTTTGATGGTCTGCATTTTAAAATAAAGAGTGTGTGTGTGTAGACTAGGCTGTACCTTGACACAGCAGCTGAAGGAGTTATCAGAATGAACCAAAAATAAAATGACTTCTCTATTACTGATAACAGTTTAGTAAAACATTTGTTTCAACAGTTCTTGCAAGAGAATAGCATAAGAGAGATAAAGCCATGACAATGACTTTTGTGACCTTAGGAGGGATAAAGCCCTATGACCTAGGTGGCCCAGGGAGGGATAAAGCCCAACTTTGATCCAAGTGACCAAAGTTCAGTTAGCAGCCCAGGTGCCTGTGGAGTCTGGTGCAGGAAAGGAAGGAATGAGAAGCCTCTGCTGTCTACTTATTTGGGATGCAGCTCAGAAAGGGTGCTGTGACAAACAAGCGGATGGGTTGAAGGAGATGTTGCCAGTAAAGGCAGGGAAGCACACCATAATCACACCACATTAACCACCTAGCTTATATGTGAAACACTGGCCTGCTAGGGGGAAAGGACCTTACCCATTACTTCCTCTGGTGTGTAGCACTGTCAGCTCTGAGGTTCACGGAACCCTGGTATCACTGAGCTAAGATGGGTTGCTGACCTTGACCTAGATGGGCTAAACACCCAGTTGAGCTGCTAATACTAAACCATGGTATGAGAATAGAGCTGTGTAACAGGGTTATGTTGCCATCAAGGAAAAAAAAAACAAGTTCTCTACCCCTTATCACACAGCCACAACAACAAGAACTGCATATAGATAAGATAGACCTGTTGCTACTCTGATGTTTCAGGATTAATATCACATAGTCGATCACACTTTGTACGATTTACATACGTGCAAAACCTAATTTGCAATGGTTTGCTTGCATCCCACCTCTGATGAGACTTTGTGGTACCAAGATACCTGAAGTCTAGAGAGATACTGAGGGGCAATGTATGCAATTTATGTGTCCAAAGGCCAGTTAGGAGGTCCTGGCAACAGTAAAGCATGATGAGAGATCAAGGTCAGCTGAAACGTTACAAATATAGTCAAACTAAAAGTAGGCCTAAAATAATCTGAATAACAAAAGAAAAGAAATTGCAATAAAAACAGTCTTCAGTGAGTTATGAAAAGGGCACATTACTAGAACATTTGTCCACAGGATAAATCTAATGTTGACAATACAATTAAATGATTCCCCTAACACATTCTAAGACTCCAAAAGTCTATTAAGTGATCCAAGAAAAGAAAGTTGGGAAATGTGGACAAGATTGATATCTGGAGGCCCGATCTGGTCAGTAATACAACAACTGGCCAAGGTCTCAAGGAAATCAGGACAGAACCAGCAAGCAAGGAAAATCATTTGTGACTCAACAAGCTTATCAAATTTAAAATTGCCAGAGTTTGAAGATCATTATTTAAATGAAAATTGTGACTGCCTGAAAAAAAAACACAATTAATTCAAATGGCAGAAACTTTACTCCTGAAAAAGTTTCTATAATATACCAAGCATAGCAAAAAGCATGCAGGACCCACAATACAACTGTCAAGTCCCAAGTATCTCTTAAAGATGAAAATCAATGCAGCTGTCTTCAGTTACAATCACTTAAACTTCATTTGGTCCAGCTTCATGCAAGTATCCAAACTTATCTCAAGGCTGAAAACAAGTGTCTAGAAAAGTAGACAGCAGATAGTATCCCCCCAAATACAGTTGCTTTTCAGTGTATTTGATTCATTTCCATAGGACACTATAATGAAATATTCACTGAATAAGAAAAATGGCAAAAAAAAAACAAACTTTATGACTGAAATGGTGGACACAACAGTATAACTACTGGCTGTAACATTGTAGTAATACCAATTTAGAGTATAACAGCCTACTCAAAAACAAAATTCCAAAAGGCTATTAAAAATGCATTACTCGTGCCTCCTTTTCTCCATTTTCTACATGGGACAGATTTGGCTGAGCTGTGCAGACAAGAATAAGAAATATCTGTTTCAGCTTGTAGAGCACTGTGATCTGAAGCAACCTAATACAGTGAGCAAAGATGCTTGTGTCTCTATGGGCATGATTAAGACAATTGTTTGTCTTTCGGCTTTTCCCAGTTAGGGGTCGCCACAGCAGAACTCCGGTCTGCTAATGATTGGCAGTTGGTTTTTATGGTGTCGGGTTGCCAGCCCGACGCCCAACCTTCAACGAAGGCACGCCCATTCAACGCATGTCTTTTGAGCGCCCACTCGACCGCGGGGAGGACATGCAGACTGCACACAGAAGGCACTCCCAACCCAAGCCAAGAATTGAAATGGGAGAACCTCTTGCTGTGAGGCAATAATGCTACCGCTGCACCACCGTGGCATATGGCATGATTAAGACAATACAGGCAATAAAACTAGAAAATGTTGCTAAAATGCAGTTAACAGCCAAAAATGCACAGTGTATGATGAATAGAGAGACAAAGCAAATGATATGAATGAAAAGTAGTGATTTCAGATAAGTGTACATTTAATAAGCTCTTGAGAATATATAGGTCTCTAATAACTACCTTTTGGAATTTCATCAGTACCTGACGATTTCAGTATGCAGTGTCTAATATGATTGAGGGACTGGAAGGTTTCATGAGCATTACTGATAACATTCTGGCTGGAAGGTGGTATTTTAAAGTAGAAACATAAGTGCTAAACTGATAAGGTCACAAGGTTTGAAGCTAAACAAGACCAAATGTCAAGGGTCATACCCTTAAAGAAAATATAAAAAGCTTAAATGCATGAAATCAGTTGGTTTGAAAACCATATAGACACAGCCTCCTAAATGGCTCAATGCATGTGATAGTAATTATGCAAGTTAGTTAGGATTTGGATAAAGTCACAGAATCTCAACAAACTGATTCAGAGGAAGCACTACCCATCATAAAATGTTGAAGATGTCATTGTTGCTATGCCCATTGCAAAGCTCTTTTCAGTCTTGGATGTAAATCAGGAATTTTGACAAGTTGAACTAGATGGAGCAAACTCTAAGCTGTGTGATTTAATACCCCCATTAGGTAGATATAGGCCTCTGGTATTGGGTGGCGTTTGGGATTTTGTCAGTATCAGAAGTATTTCAGTGTGCAGTAGCTAGTATGATTGCTACACTGCAATGACATCCTGGTTAAAGGTGCTACAAAGCAAGAACATCACAGTGGATAGATAAAAATGCTAGACAGACAACAGTCACAAGGTTTGAAGCTAAACAAGGCCAAATATCATGCATCATCTATTTACCATTTATGAATTAGGGTCAGTATTGACAAAGCACATGCCATAGTGAATATGCAAAGTCATACTAATAAACTCCTATTAACGTGGTTCATCTAGATGGCTCAATGTCTTGCAATAACTGCCCAGGGGCATTTATAAGCCTAGCCACAGAGTGATGGCTTTCGCCTCCCCATTAGATTAGTAACCTGGGCCTCTGTCTAACAGGGCTCCTGAAGTGATCCCAGGGTAGAACTTACGATTACCCATCCACTCATCAAGATTTCTCTTGAAGAGGGTCAGAGAGGAGCTCTGTCGAATATGGATTGGGATTCTATTCCAGAGTGAGGGGAGTCGCTGGGACAGGAATCTATCCCTCCAGTATGTCCTGTTTATTGTTGTGCATAGGTTCAAGTCGCTAGAACGAGTAGTTCTGAGGGATCTCATTTTTTTGAGGTGAAGCATGTCCATTAGTTCATGGTTTGACATGGCCCTATAGGTCAGGCATAGGTCACCTCTGAGCAGACGGTAAGCGACTGAGAAGAGCTGGAGCTTTTTTAGTTGTGCTTCATAGGGTAATTGTTTAAGGCCCTTAATCCTCTTAGTGAGGTACTTCTGTGGTCTTTCTAGTTGTTGCAGGTGTCTAGTGAGGTACATCCCAAATGGGGCATTGTACTCTATTATGGGCCTAATGAGCGAGGAGTAAAGGGGCACAATCACCTCCTTGGATCTGAATGAGAAACCCTTTGTGATCAGGTGTGCCACATAGAAGGATTTCCTGACCATTTTGGCTGTGTGGTTCTCAAAGGAGAGCATGCTATCTACTTGGGTACCCAGGTCTCTAATTACTTCTTCTGTACTTACTGGATTCCCATCTATGTGGTAGTTTGTAGGTACTTTGTTTTTCCCAAATGGGATTACTATGCATTTTTTGGCATTTAGCTTGAGGCCGTGACTTTGACACCAGGTGTTTGTCTCTGAGAGACCCTTTTGCAGGATGTCTGTGTCAGCCAGAGAGTCAATTATTGCACCCAATTTACAATCATATGCGAACTTGGTTAGCCACAGTCCCTCCGCATTTGCCTGTACTTCGGAGAAATATATACTGCACAGGAGGGGTCCCAGGACTGACCCCAGTGGGACTCTGCTTGTGACTGGTTTAGAGTCAGACATGGCGCCTGCCACTCTTACCATGTGGGCTCTGTCTGAGAGCCAATTGGCAACCCATCTCGTGACATGGGGGTTGATATTTAAGCTGGTGAGTTTGTCTATGATTCCTGAGTGTGGGATGGTGTTGAATGCCTTAGCGAGGTCCAGATATGCTGTGTGGACCACCTTCCCTTTATCTATGGCCTTGGTGACTGTTTCGAAGAAGTCGACCAAGTTCAGCAGGCAAGATCTGCCTTTAACAAAGCTAAACTGGGTGGGGTCCAGTGTCTGGAGGTTCCCAATGTCCCTGTTAATGAGCTCCATGACAATGCATTCCATGGCTTTGCAGACCAAGCTAGTCAAGCTTACAGGGCGATAGTTCCCAGGGTCAGTTGTGGCACCACCTTTGTGGAGTGGTACGACTGTTGCTGTACGCCATTCTTTGGGTACATAGCCTGTAGAGAGGCTGAGTTTGAATAGTGTTTTGAGATGGGGGGTTAGTTCATTTTGAAGCTCGTGTAAGACACAACCTGGGATACCATCTGGTCCCATTGATGCTGTGTTTTTGGCCTTTGCAAGGGCTGTCTATACTTGTGTGTCTGAGATATCTGGAGCACCACATTCTACTGGGATGGGTGCTAGCTCCTTTGGTGGAGAGGGGGGGTGAAGTTTGCATTGAACTTGTCAGCCAGGATGTTGGCAATGTCGGTTGGTTCAGTGTATTTATAGCCATTATGCACTAGCTCGGAGCATATCTGAGAGTTTGCCCCTAGACTTTTGACATAGTTAAAGAAGGTCTTGTGATTATCCTTAGAGTCATTGTCTATTTTTCTTTTGAAGTTGGCCTTGGATGATTTAATGAGGGAGCGCAGTTTTTTACTGATGTTAATCAGAGATGCCTTCTTATTTTGTGATTTTGTTCTATCTTGCAGGAGTTTCCTCCTTCTGTTGTAAAGTTTATTTATGGCCGGGGTCCACCAGACTGGGTTCCTCTTTTTTGAGGAGTTGGTCTTGGTTTTACTTGGGATGGCTCGGTCCATGCATTCTTGAAGGTGTTCATAGAATGTGCTTGTAAAGGATTCTGCCGATGGGTCATCATTTTCCATTTGATTGGGAGCTTTGAAACTTCCCACCTCGGTCTTGAGGAGTGTGAAGTTGGCTTTAGATAAGTTTTTTACCTTGAGTTCCTTGACTGTGGGGGGGGTTGGGATGTGGATGTCCAGTGTGATTAGTTTGTGATCTGATCTTACCAATGACGAGTTTACCTCAGGTGTGGAACATAGGTTCCCCATGTTGGTGATGACCAGGTCCAGTATGTTGTCACCTCTTGTAGGAGTGGTGACCAGCTGTTCCAGGGCTTTTGAGTTTATAAACTCAAGGAAGCATTGGGCTAGAGTGTTTGAGCTTAAGTAGTTTTCCCAGTCAATGTTTGGATAGTTGAAGTCACCCAGTAGCATGGTGTTGGGTAGAATCTTCATACTTTCTAATGTTCTCAGGAATGCTGCGTGAGGGTCCTGAGACAAGGTGGGAGATCTGTAGCAAGCTATAAACTGAACAGTCAATTTACCCGCTGTCAATTGCACTTGGATGGTCTCAGATTCCACGTGCTGTGCTACTAGCCTGGAGGTGTGGGTCTTCTTGATGAATATGGACACACCCCCTCCTTTTGTGTTTCGGTCCTGGTTTTGGGACCTAAAGGTATGGTAGGAGTTATAGCCTGGTAGTGCTGGGGTGCTCTCTGGAGCCTTGAACCAGGTTTCTGTCACTGCACATACGTCAATTTCTTCCAAACTAAGGAGAGCCTCGAGTGCATGCATTTTGAGGTTTAGACTTCTGGCATTGAGCAGCATTACCCTCAGTCTTTGTTTATTATTGTTGTTTATGGAGGCGGGTTTGTCTTTTGAGCCTTGCCTAAAAAAGGCAGTATTGGGGTGGCAAGAGTCTTGGCCAGTATTTGAAAGCCCAGGGGTGACGGGTGCAAGCCGTCTCTGGCGAAGCAACGTGGCTTGTCAAGCATGTCGTTCCAGGCTGACAAGTACTGGATCCCCTTTGAATGACACCAGTAGTTTAACCAATTGTTGAAACTGATAATTTTTTCTTCATATGCTGGCATCATTTTGGGTGAGGGCAGGATGCTACCCAGAGTCAGAGTCATACCAGCCTGGGCTACATGGTCAGAGAGCTCCTCAATGTCTCTTTTCATGTAGTCCAGGGAGGTACGTTTCAGGTCATTTACGCCAACATGTACAATGACAAAGTCATATCTGTACTTGTTGTGGAGTGACCTGAGTGCATGTGTTATGTGGCGGATTCTGGCACCCGACAGGCAGTGTACAGTAACCTTCTCCTTGTTCAGTCTAGTGAGTGGGACGGCTGTGTGCCTGATGATAGCATCACCGATTACTAGTGTGTTAGGTGTGTTATTTAGCCTTAGGGGCTGTTTTTGCTTGGCACACTGACGTTGTGACGTATGTGTTACCTGGTTTCTCTTGTGGGGTAGGGGTTGCTTGGGTGTATGCTTAGGAGGTCTCTGTTGTTTAGGCAGGTTCTTATTTAGAACCTCCGAGTATGTTTTTGCGTGTTTCTGAGAGCTGTTTGCTGGTGCAGCTATGGCTGGTCTATATGAGTCTGGTAATGTGGTGCTAGTGTTGCACTTATCCTTGTGACTGGATGATCCAGTCATGGGTTGAGAGTGCTTAGCCTCCAGCTTGGCTGTGTAGCTGCATCTCTCACATATGTTTGTGTTGGTTGGGAGGAGGAGGGGGTTGTCTGTGTACATGAGGCAAGTTGTACCACATTTTTCAAATACAACCGCGCCTCTACAAAACCTGCTTTGTTGTGATGCAGTACGAAGAAGGTCAGAAAATCAATCAATTTAGAACCTTTGAACTTGCTAAACAAGCTAGCAATTTTTGTACCAGTACTGAATTACTGTGATGTAGTGGTATCAAGTAAATTTCAGATGACTGCAAGCCAAAACTGCCTAGAAAGGTTACTGCAGAAAAACACATCAGCATTCATTGAAATGTTTAACAGATGCACTGGCCAGATATGGAGAGAGAGAAAAATATGGTTGCACAACTTTTGGTTGTTAGAAATCCCATGACTATGCTTATGGAAAACATAATGAAGTTTAATCAGATCAGAATTTATTGCAGAGCATCTTCAAGAAAGCTTTATATAAAGCAGCATCTGTGAAATGTTTATTTTAATTTGTGTGCTCTGCTCCTATGCTGTGCTGGATCCAAAGTCTTCTTAAGACACACAGTCAGTTTACTGCTGAATCAGAGACACAGAGCTTTGCATGACTCCATCTGTAGTCTGTTTAAAGCACCAAGCCTTTCAAATTGCACACTGATAAAAAAATATATTTTGCAGCTATAAGCACAGTTACAGATAACTCATTTTTATAACAAATGACACATACTATTTCTGTCAGATTGTAGCATATATTTACAAAGTTTTCCTTCATTACAGATATGAATAATGACAAATACAAAATACCTCTCTCTGTCCCTTTCTCATATAACTGAACTACTATAATTGTTATATAGAGTGCTAGTCACGCACATAGATGTTGTTATTTCCTCTTGGTATGTTTTTTGGCCTTCTGTGGGAAGTCACGTAATGTCTGTTTTTAGACTTTTCTATTGTCCTTTTGTGATTTACTTGTAAGCACTTTTGCTGATGTGAGGATGCCATTAACAGAAATCTGAAAGGAAACATATGTACAAGCTGTTCCTATAGAAAAAACATCACATATTGCTGAATTTATAAAAAGGATGTCTGTTAATAGATATTTGTTCTGCAAACATGAGAAAATAATGTCCAGTATTGCTTTGTTAGGCTTTTCTGATGCTGTGAAGAGAAGCCTGTCTGTTATACATACAGTATGAATGCACATTTTACATTGCTAAACTCTTTACATATATTCAAGCAAACTTTTTATTCTATGCTTTATCTTTCAGCATATTTACAACAGAATTAATTTCAGCCTTATATTCATAATATCTAACAATCTGGATTTCAGTTTTTTGCAGAGGTGCAGTACAAACCATGAACACTGATGAACATTGCTGACACTTTGCTAAAAGGCTAAGTGACTTCTGGGCATATCTGGTGGAAGAAGACCTAGGCAGTGTGTGGGTAGTCACACAAATAGTAGTTAAAAGATGAGAAACTGCAAGAACTGAAAGCTTCTGCAAGACATGACAGTGAAATGTAGATGATCATTTTAACTTTAATGTCAGTAATTCCAGACAGTAAGAGACAGGCTCATGCACTGAAAAAGAAACTCTATGTTTAGACAGAAATTATCTTGGATGCAAGATCGTAGTGAAAAGCCATCATTCCATCTCAGCTAAGTCATCAAATTCTGCCAAAGATACATGAGTCATGTCTGGGAATGCTGAAGGACAAAAAAAAAGCTGAGAAATCACGTATTACTGCAATATCACAATTTTACTGCAGTGGTGGTGCTGCGGTAGCGTTGTCACCTCACAGCAAGACGTTGTGTCGTTCGATTCTCAGCTAGAGCATCTTCTCTGTGGAGACATGCGTGAATGGGCGTACCTTCACTGAAGGTTGTGCGTCAGGGCTGGCAAACTCGGCATGTAAAAAATCTACTGCCAATCATTAGCAGACCAGAGTTCCGCTGTGGCGACCACTAACCGGGAAAAGCTGAAAGACACAAACAAACTGCAATATCACAATTTGAGTCAAGTAGAAGGTGAAAGACTATAAGCTTCATGTCATGTGTAGAAATCAAAACAAGAAAAAATAATTAGTATGAAACATCAACACTACCATGGCCAAAGGTGGAAACTGACTTATTTCAGTACAATAACCACAATTTTCTACTTTGTGTTGATTACTAGTCCAACTACCCGGAAGTTATTCATCTTCAAGATATGTCAACAATGTCAGTGACTGACATGTTTAAAGTGATATTTGCAAGGCATGGTATACTCAAACACATCACATCAGATAATCGTTTGCAATTCACTTGCAGAGAGTTACATTTTTTTTTCTTATCTCATGAAATTCAGATATGCCACCTCAGGTCAGAAGTATCTATAGTCTAAGGCACTCCAGATAAAGTCCTAACTACCGCTCAGCTTACTCCAGTTCAATTAGTGGCTCAGATAAGTAACGGAGCATCTGGATGGGGTGGGAGGAGGGCATTCACCTGTGACACTTCCTAAGGGGAGATGTGGTCTAAAGAGGGGAATTGCTCTCAGATACAATCAGTGAGCATGGGGGTACTTGGAAAAGTTGGTAATGCATACAAAAAAAAATACCAGACAAAAGCACAGATGTCTGAGCTCTCATAATGCCCTTAAACTCTACAACCAGCCCCTGCAACACCAGAGTAAGTCCAGGGATGTAGGAGGATGCTGGTAGATCCAGTATGGATTTGGGGCACTGGAGGCCAGACTGGTATCAATCAGGTCTAAGGGATCAAAAACAAGTATCTATAGTCTAATGAGTGAAATTAGCCATGAATCAGACCCCAACAAATACTCCCAAGTAGTGTAATGCATCAGCTAAAACAGGCATCATTAGTGGAGAACAGGAATACACACTGCTCCAGACCATACAACACTTACCGTCTCAGTGACTTATGGCAAGAAGGCTATCTATATATTTTTCACAACAAATAATACCTTTAGCAGAACTTCTACACAGAAGACAGATGGAACAAACTCTAACTTATGGTAAAGGTACAAAGAACTTGTCATTCTGAAGGGAAGAAAAAAGGGTTAGAATGATGCTGGATCAGTTTTGGCCAGAAGTCACAGATCCGAACAACTGTGATTTGCTCAACATCCAAACTCAAGACTTTAAATGGAAATTCAAGACTTTAAGTGCTATCTAGAGAAGAAGAGCAGCTGTAGACAAAAATCATAGCCATTTGTTTTGTTTTTTTTTTTTAGAATGGCCTGGACAAGTATTATGGGAATGAAAATTGTGATGTTTATTATGAGAACAAAAGTTCTGGTATATTGGCAGGCTAGAAAGGCATTAATGCCTGTGCTTGAAATATTTGTATGTATTTTTTGAAATTGCCAGAGCAGATACTCATGTCAGGTACTCATTCATACAGTTAGTACAACGGAACCAGTGCAGAACTGTCAAAGACTGCAGTTCCCAGCTGTAGTGGTGTACATACATACACAGATACAAATATGTCAGGCACAGGCATTAATGCCCTTCTAACCTGCAAGTATATATCAGAAAAGTTGTTCCCGTATAAGTGCCCAAGCTGTTCTGAAAATATCTAAACTAGTGCTTGCTTTAATGTAATTTGATAGTCTATTCCATGCATCAGCTGCTGTCTCAGATAACCAAATAGTTCACTTCTCATTCCTACAGAACCTTCTACACTGGTCATCTGATGATTCTCTACTACTTTTTGATAGCCCCAAACATTCCCAGAGGTAGTTGTCTCTAAACGCCCTGTATACCTGAATAAGGTCTCCTCTTAAATATCTATATGACACACTGTTTCAGATATTTTAGTCTTTCATAATAACTTAAAATTTCATATCCATGGATGCCTTTGGTATATTTCCACTGTACTCTTTACATTTGTTTTCTGATAAGGCTTCCATATTGTTATTCCATATTCAAGTTTGGGTATAATGTAAATAACAAACAATGACTTCATCATTTCTGATTTCCTAGACTTTATAAATCTTTTTATACAACCTATAGTTCTATAACTATCATTAACCAATTGGTTGATATGATCAGAAAAACACAAAACTGGATCTAGCCATGTACCCATGTCCTTAAATGCATCTACAGTTTCAATCACTGTGTGCTTATATTAAATATTCACCTTTCAATGTATGACTCCCAGATCTCACATGCTTAGTTTTTGATGTATTTATCAGCATGTTATTTTCCTGTGCCCAACTGGTCAATTTAGTCAAGTTCTTTTGCAGACATGCCCTACCTTTAACAAATACAATCACTTTACCGAATTTCAAGTCATCCATATACAAACTGCAGAACACCTCAGATAAAAAAGATAGATCTGAAAGATACAAGTATGGGCATAGGACAGAGCCCTGTGGGATGCCTTGACTGTAGCCATTTATTTCATCCGTCCAATTTCTGTAGGATACTTGCCGTGTCCTATTTGTAAGCCATGCAGCTATCTATCTTATCAAGAGTACATCAATACCTAGTTGTTCTAATTTATTGATCAGTGTTTTGTGTATGACCATGTTAAATCTATATCAATAACATCACAGCACAAATTTTCAACCATAGCTGTTATTATATTGTTATAGAACATTATGTTAGAGCTGGTAATAGATCTATTTACAATTATGCATGCTGATATATGGTTTCAAGTCCCAAACTTTCCAGTTCTGACAATAACTTATCCAATATTACCTTCTGTATTAATTTTATACAACATGAAAATAGACTTAAGGGTCTGCATGACTCTAGATTTGTCCTACTCCCCTTCCCTTAAAGACAGGTTTAATAAATGCATGTCTCCAATCTTGAGGAATCTCCTCATATTTATACAACATAGTAAATAACTGATAGAATGGTACTGTAGGTTATTACTAATTCCATCTCCCTCCCGGTGATTTGTTTGGATCCAGTTTGCATAGTTCTTTTTCAATATAATCTAAGTTGATTTCAGTATCTCAGGTTACTTGGATGTCACTAGGACAACTTATCACCTTTATGTAGACAAACCCTTTTGCATAAAATTTTGTTACTATATCTATAATCTGTTGTGTCTGACAAATTTTAGAATTCACACACAGATTATCAATCTATATGTGTTTACGCCTTCCATATCTTATGTATCTATAAAATGGTTTCCTATTATGCTCAATATCTTTATAAACATTTTCTTGATCTTATCTTGCACGACACTTAATTTGTTTGTCCAACTTGTTTATTTCAGTTTTCAAAGTTGTAGTTTCACCTCTTTTCCATTTCTTATATTTTTTTATCTTTCACCTTAATCACACATCTTGTTCTTATGGAAATATATTCCTCTGACATTGTAAACCTAGATCCTGATGTTAACCATTTTTTTGACTTTTTGTATTTAAACAGTTTCTTTTTCAAAAAATTTCCACATTCCTTCTGCAGTTTTTTTTCACTGAAGGCATCATTCCAGTTGGTTTTACACAGTGACTGTTTTGCTTTCTTATAATCTGTTATTAATCTTCTGTGCATTGGTTTGGATTTCAGTTTGGAAGAATTATTTAGCAAAAAATTAACCTTAATAACTCCATGATTACTGCACATCAATGGTGGTAAAACTTGACATGAAGTAGCAGTAATTTCCTTAAGAAAACAAACAATGTCTAGTATGTTCTGTTCCCTGGTAGTTTTTTTTTTACACTTGTTGCTCCTGAACATATGTTGTGAGCAATGTCCTACTATTGCTGTTGAATCAATATTATTCCCGTCTGTTTCTGGTAAATATAAGTCCCCAGCTAATATTATTTTTCCCTCCTGTGTTTCATGCAAGGAATGTATGAATTCCTGTAGGCCATCAGCACTTGATTTTGGTAATCTATACACTCCAACAATTGTTATATGCTCCAGGTTGTCTTTACTGTCACAGTTACACAGTCTATAGTATTGTTGTTATCACTGAACATGTAATAATCACAGCTCTCACAACTGTCTTTAATCTCTACCATAACATCACCTACTGATTTCTCGTTAGAATGTTTGTTACGGTAAAAAGAGAACTATTCTTTAATAATCCTTTCCCAAATAATGCTGGAGGGATAGGTTCCTGACCCAGGGACTCCCCAGACTCTAGAATACACTGCCCATACATGTCAAGCAGAGCGCCTCTTTGGCCTTTTTCAAAAGGAACCTTGATGATTGAATGGGAGATAAGAAATTCACCCCGGGGATCACGTCAGTCACCCTGCTAGACAGGGGTCCAGGGAAGTAAATACTGTGGGAAGAAATAGCCAGGGAATTGTTATGGCTAGGCTTGTATAGGCCCTAGGGCCGATAGCCTAGTACCAACCTATGAACTTATAATAACATCAATCATGTGGAAACATAACAAATTTTCCAATAAAAAAAAGTTTATTATTAATGCTCCTAGCATTAACAACCATCAGAAATACATCAAATGTTGCTATCTGTGAAGTGTTACATTTTTGACCTGGAAAAATCCTGCCTTGTGTTTGTCAAATACTGCAAAATATCTGCTGTGCAAATTCTCTTACCTGATCTTGACAAGTGCATGTCCAACCTCTCTGAACATGTGTGCCCAAAATTCGGTTTGGGAGCTCTACACATTTCCATTTTTAAAAGGGGGCATTTTATTATGCAGGTATTTACCCAGAAAATCTTTTCATTCAAGGTGACTTGATTTTCTTTTGTACATGTGATTTATGAAAATACATCCTGACACCTTTACAAGCTGTGCTATCTACGAGAGCAGTACTTTCCCTACTAAACAGAGAGTCCTTGAGGATTAGATTCCCTGTACCAACATGAATAAAACAGATCCATACCCACTCACTGCATTCTAAGGCCTGTCTTACATCCTCTATTTTTGCTCCAGGAAAGCATAACACTATTCACTGTTCATTACCTTCTCTGCAAGTGTCAGTTCCTCTAATAATTGAATCTCCAATTATAAGAATATCTTTTCTAAGCAGATCTGAAGAATAATTCAATTTCTAATTCAGTAATATCTGTCAGTTGTTACAAAGGAATGATCTGCATCACCATTAGTCTTATTACTCCCAGTGTTTTCATTGCTTATTACTTTTGCAAGCATACAATCCCATCCAGCTGTCTTTGTACAGCCACAGCTTGAGCCGTGTTGTCAACGTCTGTCTTTCTACTCTTTTTTTCTTACGGTAATGTTTTTCAATGCTTCCAAGTTAAATTTTGATTTCTTCCTTTTCACCTGCCCCTTGCCTCCTTTTTCTGCCTTCCCTTTTGACAAAACGATGCCTTTTTCTGTAGACTGAAGGTTTTCTGATAGAAAGATGTTGTCATTCCCTGTAATGTGTGTGTTACACAATAAAACAGTGTCCTTTTTAGCATGTATTCTCTGCTTTACAGACATTTACCATTTTCTTTTTCTTCTTTATTTGTTTTGAACTTCTTCCTTTTATTCGTTTTATTTCTGTCTATATGCTCTGAATCCTCATATTACTGAATACTTGTATGCAGAACTCCAAAGTTGTCAGTGGTACTATCATGTTTCATAGGGGCTGAGTGATCTCTACAGATAAAAAGCACATCCGTTCCTAAATGTGTCTATTTGCTCTTTGCCTAAATTTATTTCAGCAGTCCAGTCATTAATATACATAACAGTTCTCCAAGCCGTGTCACTTGCATAAGTGCAATCGTCATTGTTAAGCCTAGATTTATTCTTAATAACATTAAGCAGATCATCCAACTTTTGACATGAGGAACACAGATCACCACTGTTATCAGGTGTTGCCTTTAAATATACATAGAATTTATTACACTGTACAAGATATTTGTGTTTTAGAAAATCATTAATGGCATACTCATTTATATCTCAAATATATCTATATTCAGCTGCAAATGAATAAAAAATTCTAACAGAAAAGAATAATCAAAATCAGTTACCGCAGAATTCAAACAAAACGTAAATCAACTTCTAAAAGTCACACAAACAACATACAACTAAATATTACATTAAGTACAGTAAAGTTGTTTCTCTGACTATATAGGTTACAAAAGTCACACACAAGCTGGAATTCCTTCATAAGCAGTAGCTTCTTCTCATAACCACTCACAGTGGCATGTCTAACAGTAAAGATCAATAAATCACAAACCAAGACAGGATTGCTTAGATAAGCTCTCCAGATAGTGAGTGTTATCTGGAGTTAGTTAATGAAACATCTACTGAACTGATGGACTCAACTTCCTATGATGCTGATAGTAAGATTGGTGCTGCACTGAATCAGGGTATTCAGTTCTATACTCACTATGGCAGATCAATTGATAACCACTCTGCTATCAGGACTGAACACTGCTGCAGTGTCTGACCTTCAGCAAGTCACTTAACCACATGTAGAGTTCTTGGGGGCAACTACGATCTTGGGCTAGGCTCCTCAGTGATCCCCTTGACTGCAAATCTAGTAATTATCTATGAACCTATAGGCAGGACAGCCATAGTTAGAAATATCACAGAACATCAGTAAGATGAAAGTGGAAGCTAAATTCAATAATGCTTGGAAGACAAAATCCCAACAGGAAGGTTAACTGTAAGCAATGGGGGTATAATGGGAGGGGGGCCCGTGCCCTGGCCGAGCAATCAAGGAGCCTCAATCCTCACCACTAACACCAGAGAGGGCGCCTCATATATGAGGAAAGGATAAAAAATACACACAGTAAAGTGCTATTTCCCTTAAGAGCACACAGCGATCACAGTCAGTCCAGGGCTGGTCGCTCCCTTGCTCCTCAGGTCCCCAATAAGACTCCCCACTGGCACAGCTATAGGGTCCAGATCTCAGCCTAGTGGGCAAATAAAAACCTCTAGCACCCCCTCTGTCCAACCAGTGCTTCGTGTCCCTGGTGAAGTAGCTCACACACACACACAGACACATGCACTTTGAGAAGAGGTTATACAACCACACAGACACTCCTGGGGAAGGCTGTCACAGGTTCTCCAGCTGTGCCCCTTTCTCCCAGACTATATGGTAGTTCCACTTGCCACCACCCACTAATACCTATCAGCTACTGAAAAACCCTTGAAAGGTTGTCCAATTATTACTGTGCAATATTATTATCTAATTGGTAAGTGTGATTAATCAGTCAAGGTGTATTAGAGTGGCTTTGTGCAATAAACTCTATAAATATGCAATGTACTCTAGAGCTTAACTTATCGCTACATAAACCAGCCACAGTTAAAAGGTTTTAAAATATTTAGTAATAAATAATTAAAACCACAAGACAATACTTTCTACTACACAGTCAGTGCTATTCAAAAGTTCAGATATCACATAGAAATACTTAAAATAAATCAGTAGTACAGTTCTGACATCACAGAAAAACACTTAGTCTAATCTTTATAATTCCTGGCTACTTCTAGGAGAAAACACAGTTCTAACATACTAGTTACATAAGAAGAGCTTAAGGCAGTGCTGATGAGTGGATAGTCCAGACAAATATGCTTAATAATCTCTGGTTCTCACTGTTTAAATTGAAACTCCAGTTCTGTTAAACATTACATCATCTTTTACACTTTCCTGGTTCCCAGGCCACACAGAAACTGTATTTACATTAGTTTACACTTAGAGGAATAAAGGACATTCCACATGTAAAGTCTGGTCATCAACTTTAGCCTTAAAGCAATAGGCAGGAAGCCTTCATCTAGCCGGAATGGAGCCGACTTGTAAAACACCAAAGGCAGTGATGAAATAATTTTAATTTCAAAGGACCAACAAGAAATGCTTGACTTAGCTTTCTTTACAGCAGATGGCAATGTTGCCACATTGTTTTAAGTTCAACATTCATATTTATAAATGATGGAATTATCTGCACAATTCTATCTGGCTAGGCTGGCAGCCTTCACCCATATCTACCAGTCTTTACAGGGGGGGTTGTACTCTTATGAATGAGTTTTGAAACTTTTAAAATGTTATTCTGATTCTCCCTACAGAGGGGAAAGACTTTTTTTTTCCAAGACAAAGTCTTCTAAAAAAGAACATATTCTGTTAGCCAGTGTAGATGTAAACTATCTACAGATTTCCAGCTAACACCAAAATATGTCTGAACTTGGAATGGAGGAACCTTTGCCCAGATTCAGTATTGCATATATTTGGGCCTCCTTCAAGGATAGGGAGTATCATTCCCTGTCATTCATGGCAGCTCTTAAGATTAATGTAACATAAGAGCAGAACAGTTTATATAATTACAGTCAAGTTTATATTGATCAGGTGCATTATTTGAACAAATGGATTTTAAAGTATGTAGCATTTCTTCCTCTTCTGAGACCCAAAAAATAAATATTCCATTTAGGGGAATGAACCAGTGGGGAAGTTCAAAGTACAGAAAAAAAATAATTGCTGTGATCTGTAATTTCATTAGTTTTTTTGTAGCACTGGATGTGGGGGTGATGTAGTGCCGAAACCTATGCAAATATTGTGAGAGTTATTCAACAAACACATTTAGCGTTTCTTGTTTCAAGGCTTTGAATTACATTCACTGCTGGGGTATGCACAGATTCCCAACATCAGTATCTCACAAGAAAATCTGCAGATAGATATGACTCAGGAACACAATGACCTGAAATATAGCATTACATAGATATTGATGAATGAATGTCAGAGCAGTATGCAGTAATATGACAGTATAACATATATAGTATATAATATATATATATATGATAGTACAGTGATATAATATGATAGTATAGCAGTAATGTCAGAGCAATCTCCACACATCAGTCATCTACACCAACTACAAAAATAGTATTTTAAATAGAAGAAGCAAACAGTGTAGCATTACAAGTGTGCTTTTTCTTGTTCAGCAGATGTATCTTACATGGAGTGGCCTGTCTTTGGTCTATTTATCTGCAAATTTCTGAAATGATTAGAATGATACAAAAATAACAGAATAAATAATTACATTTTACCTGAAGGGACTGCAGATATTTAAGAATGCTTTATGAAAGAGGTGTGTCAATGTACACTCAGGAAGCTATCAAAAAAAGTGAATCACACAGGCTGGGAGCCCCCTAACAAACCAGTCTGAGCCCAGACACCCCAAGCTTAATCCTGGCAATTACCAGCAGATCTAACACAGCAGACCAGGTAGTTCAGGAAGCCTGGTAAGACAACAAAATCTCCTTTACATAGTAGGAATTCTGATCAAATGGGGCCATAAACACTATCACCAAAACCTTAAATGTGAAAAAGAAACAAGTGCAGTGAATCCTGGGTAGGGGTGTAATACAGCTTAAATCGAGGTGCCTCTTTAAGGGTCTCTGTAACAAATTTTAAGGGTCAGAAGAGAGGTCACATTGTCTCTTGGAGAGGTAGTGGGTGTGTCGTCAAGAGTGATAACACTCATACCCACAAATCTACTGTGATCATGACTTTATATATACGGTCAGCTTCCATGTGCCAGCATGTAATGTAGTAACATGTAAGGATGTAATGTCCTTATCTTAAATTAAAGCAAACAGAAAGGAAGTCTAGGGAAATACAGTAGTCAAGTAATAAAAGTTTCATCCAGAAAAGTCAGAAATCACAGATAGCTACCCTAAGAGGAAAAAGAAAGTTATGATGCTTAAATAAGGCAACTGACAGAAGCAGAACCTCAATTAAAAATAAAATACTTAGCACCAGCTATACTGCTCTGGGTAAAATAAAAAAGTAAGAAAAAAATCATGCACACTATTTAATTTGATGTATGCCATGGTCTCTACTTCTGATCTGGTTTGGGCTTGATTTATCTGACAAACAGCAAAGTCTGATCCTGATAACAAAGCAGCAAGAGATTTCTTAAAGGCAGTTCTCTTTGACTGGCAGCAGTAAATGAGTTAGCAGTACTCTTGGCGACTGAATTTCAGCCCACAGGGTATCAAAAATGTATTAAATTGGTTAAAGTTTTCTTAACAAGGTTGATTAGCAGAATCAAATTAAGAAGACGTAACCTTAGCAAGAGCTAAGTTCTACATGCTATTTATTTGCAAAAGGAATACATGTTAGCGCAAACACATTGTTTCACTGAATAGCTCATTTCAGTATAATTGATGTTAAAATGTCAAAAATAATGCACAGAATTATAACTCGTGAAAGATAACTGCAGACTACAGCTATCGGCAAAATAGTTAGGAAAAAATTTCTGTGGCCACAGCTTGCATTACTAGATCTCCTACTCAGCTGCTTATTCTACAATGTGTCATTTCTCATGATTTCCTCCCTGTACCCCTTAAACCTCTATACATTTAAATGGGGGCATTCAATACCAAGGGTGAGGCCACTGCTAAACAGCCATGACACCAATCTCCTGCCACATCCCCTGCATTTTTACTAATGCTAAAGGCCACCCAAGCAAGTGGAATGGATTAAAATAATTCCACATGTGGAAAATAAATAACTGACTTTCAGGATGAGCACCTATGACAGACCCTTAAAATTTCTCTTTTTCTTGAAAGTCAGTCAGACACAGCACATGGTGTACGTATTGAAAACGTATGGCAACTAGTAGCAATGTTTTAAGTTTAAATAAACTAAAATACATGTGGATTTGTTTTCAGCTTCTTATAATGGGGCAGATAAAATGTAAATAAATGCTTGCTAGATTTGTGCAACACAGCATATACAGACATGACTTAGTAAACAATCTAGCATCAAAGCCAAAAGTTTGCAATACATAATAAAGGCTCTTCTCTTATTTACACAATGAATGGCATGCAGAGCAAGAATATGCAATGAAAGCTGTATGCCAGATTTGCAGAAAAAGAAGTTATGTTCTTACCATAATGTTCCATGTGTGTTGTCCATCTCGACCTTTATTCTCACTGATGGGTCGGATCCATTTCTGTCTTTCCAATAGCTCAAAGTCTTCAGCAAAGCTTGTGGGCCTCTTCCCTACCCAGAATGCAGTTCCCCTACTTCCTCAGATCTTGTTTCCCACCCAGACAGAAATTATTCTGTTCAATAATATGGAAATTACATAAACGATAATAGATCCTCTGAGGCTATAGAGATCCATGAAACCATAGTCCATTTAGTCTTCCAGTTGGGGGGTGGAGGGCAGAGTTGTGAGAATAAAGGTTGAGATGGACAAAACATATGGAACATTATGGTAGGAATATAACTTCTTTATGCATTGTTGTCAATCTTGCCTTTATTCTCACTGATAGGACCATGTCCCAAGCAAGGTAATTCCTGGATGGCTCATGGAAGAATATTCCACAGAACCATAGAACCAGAGGAAGCCCTTCTCCTGGAGGTCAAATCCACGTTATAATGAGTAATTAAGGTATGTGACTTAGCCAATGTTGCTGTAGCACAGATACTGTCCCAGGAAAGTCTTGCTTGAAAGGCTGCTGAAGACGCGACTGATCTGGTGGAGTGTGCTTTAACAGGAAAGGGAAGAGCTTTGCTTTTGGAACAGATGATGTGAAATATACAAAGGGCGAGTCATCTAGACAATGTAACTTTTGAGACAGGTAGACCTTTCCTAGTCTCAGAGTAAGATACGAAAAGTTGATCCGATTTCCTAAACTCTGAAGTTCTGTGCAAGTAGAAATGCAATTGTCTATGTACATCCAGAAGATGTAGGGAGTATTTGCCTTTGTTTTGGTAATTAGGAAAGAAAACAGGTAACTCAATAGTATGACTTAGATTGCTTTCCAATACAACTTTTGGTAGAAATGAAGGACTGGTACGTAAAGAAACTCTACCTTATTAAAAATCAAATACAGATGTTTGGACGACAGAGCCTGTAGTTCTGACACTATTCTGGCTGAGGTGATAGCTACCAAGAAAAGTGTTTTCCAGGACAAAAATGTAAAAGTGCATGTTGCTGAAGGTTCAAAGGGGGAATGAATGATATTTGTTAAAATGAAGTTGAGATCCCAGGGGGGAGTTGAATTTTTGTATGGAGGTCTAATCATTGTTGTTCCCTTCAAAAAGGCTCTGCAGAGTCTGTGCGAGACAATAGAGGAACCAGTCTCTCCTACATGGTAATTTGAAATTGATGCTAGTTGAACCTTAATGGTAGATACAGCAGCACTTTCACGAAAAAGCTTTGTTAGAAATTCCATTATAGAAGGAATACGTGCAGAATAGGGGTCTACCTGATTATCAGTCACCCATATTACAAAAATTCCATTTACTCTTCTATACCTTAAACATAGAGGTTTTATGGGAGGACAGCAGAATATGTTTTACCAAAGATGGCAGACGGTGAAATCTGGCAATCAAGGAAGGAGCCACGCTGTCAACTTGAGTTTGTGAAGGTTGGGATACACCATTCCCCATGGATGTGTCAGTAAATGGGTTTCCCGGAGATGAGGCTGTAGAAAGGGAAAACAGATTTGATGAGGCCAATAGGGAGGAATCAGGATTATCGTGGTCTCCAACAACCTAGCTTTCAGCAATAACGTGGGAATGTGAGGAAATGCATATAGGAGTCCCTGAGGCCAGTCATGAACAAGTGCATCCCTTGGTGACTCCCCTGTTGGAGAGATCAGGAAAAAGTAGTTGCTGCATTTGGCATTGGTGGATGATGCAAAAATGATAGCAGCAACGCTGGCCCCATTTCCAGAAAATTTCTTCTGCTACTACTTGATTGAGGGACAACTCATGGGGCCATAATATGGCCCTGCTTAGTTTGTCCGCCATCATGTTGGATTTCCCCTGGAAATGCATTGCAATTAGAAAGTGATTGGAGGATGTTGACCATTGCCAAACCCTTAGAGCTTCTCGACAAAGGGGATAAGATCTGGTTCCCCGTTGTTTGTTTATGTACCAGACACTGACATATTGTCTGATTGAATTGCTATGGTTCCTAGAGGGAGAGAGTCTTGAAATGCCTGCAACGCTAATAGCACTGCTCTCATCTCTAAGATGTTTATATGCAATGAGCCTCGTGTTCTTGCTAGGTTCCTTGGACAGTCTTTCCCAGATAATGCCCCCCCACTCTATCTGGGAAGCATCCGTGGACACAGTTGCTTGGGGTTGAGGGATGGTAATGAGACGGCCCTGAGACACCGATGGAGAGTGAATCTGCCACTCAAGATCCTTTCTGCAAGATCTCATTATGAGAATTTTGTGAGATATTGGTAGCTCTAGAATCAACCATTGAGTGGAAAGCAACCATTGTAGTATCCTAATATGTGGACATGCTAACAGAGTGAGTACAATAGATGCTGCCATCTTTCCCAAGGTCTGAAGTATCTGTTTTGCCGTGGCTCAATTTTTTCTGATTAGTCTCCTGATATGTAGACAAATGTCAAGTACTCTGTCTTGAGGAAGCCTCAGTATGAGGTTGACTGTATTTATTTCTGCACTTATAAAGGTAAAATTTTAAGATGGCTCTAAAGAGGATTTGTCATAATTTATGATAATTCCTAGTTTGGAGCAAAGGTGAAGTGTATAGTCTCTGGCTTGTAGCAGTAGATGCCTGGCTGGCGTGGTTATGAGGGGTCTATATTAGATCAGCGAAATGACATTACAGCGAATGTCATTTCGCTGATGCATATAGACCAAAATCCGAAAATAGCGAAGGTTCGGGTCAGCAATTTTTTTTTCCCAGGGAAAAAAATCACTTGGCCTGAGCCATGACATTGCCATTTATACCACTGTAGTGCAATCTCAGAGTTGGTATATTTAGTTATGGGGTGTGGGGGAGCACAGCCCCCCAACTTGGGGGGGTGAAGCCCCCCACTTTATGTTTGAAATTGTGTGCATGTGTTTTTAGTGCAAGCGATTTCTTTCCCAGGGAAAGAAATCACTGTTTTGAACGTTCATGGTTTAGTGCAGTCAGTGATTACATGTCAGTGAAGAAGCGTTCGATGGAACGGCTCTTCAGGCAATTTAGTATAGACTCATTATAAGCCAGTCATCCAAATATAGAAACACCTGGAATCCTTGGCATCTGAGGTAAACCGCTACTACTGCCATGCATTTGGTGAACACTCTGGGTGCTGTAGTGAGACCAAAAGCAGAGCTCAAAACTGGAAATGACTGGCTCCTAGTCAGAAGTGCAGGTACCTTCTGGATCGTCTTTCCATCTCGATGTGATAGTACACATCCTGAAGGTCTATACAGCACATACAGTTGTCTTTTCCCAGAAATGGAATGGCAGACTGCAGTGATACCATCCGGAATGTGGTTTTCTTCACCAATTTTTTCAGTTCACTGAGATCCAATATTGGTCTCCAGTCCCCTGTTTTCTTTGGAACTAAAAAGAATCTTGAGTAAGTTCCAGATCCTCTCTGGTGTGCAGGGACTTCTTGGAAGAGTCCTTTGCTGAGCAACTTTTGAATTTCTAATGTTGCTTTTTCCTGTTGACTGGGTGGCACATTTGGTATTGACTTGTTTGCGGGAGTGGGGAAGGAAAAGGGAATTATATAGCCCCTGGATATTATGTCTTGCACCCATTTGTAATCGGTGATGTTTTGCGAGGTTTCGAGGTGCAATGACAATCGACCCCCGACTGCCTCGAGGCGTGTAGTCGGGCACTCCTTCAGTAACAGTGAAAAGATAAATATAAAGGAAAAGTACAAAATAAGCAATTTATTGATGAACCAAAAAAGTTTCATAGAGAATTGGGAAACAAGGTAAAAGGAAATGAAAGACCACCAAAATAAGGGGAAGTAGATACATTTTGGATAAGTATCTATGAAGATCCTGCGGAAGATATCAAAGATGATAAATGGACAAATGTAAAGAAGGAATACGAAGTTTAAAGATGCAGGATATGAAATGGGATGAAATAACAGCCAGAGGGATTGAAACCAAGTTAAGAAAAGCCTCTAAATGGAAAACCCAGGCCCAGATACACTACTTAACTTTTGGTTAAAAGTATTAACATCTTTGCACAAAGATTTAGCCATGAGTAAGAACTATTTATATGCGCACCCTGAACAGACACCAACCTGGCTAACAACAGGCAAAACAATGCTTCTACTTAAGAGTGAACTTGCAAGCTACCCTAAAAATTAAAGACCAATAACTTGCCTTCTGACGACACACAAACTATACACGGGAATTGATGCTGACAGGGTTTACAGTCATTTAGAAGAAAACTCAAGTATGGCAGTAGAACAAAAGGGCAAAAAAAGAAAGTCCTATGGAACAAAGGATGATTTGTTGTTAAAGTCATAGTGGAGAACTGTAAAAAGGGAAAGAATCTAAGTATGGCATGGACTGACTACAAAAAAGCATTTGATAGTATCCCACATTCATGGATAAAAGAGTCCTTAAAAATGTATAAAATACACCTTACACTGGTTGACTACATTACAGAGACCATGAAACAGTGGCAGACCACTTTGCAATTAAGCCATGATAAAGGACATATTATTATCCCAGGGATAAAAATCCAAAGGGGTTATTCCAGGGTGACTCTTTATCACCATTGTTATTCTGCCTTGCCATTAACCCATTAAGCTGTTTACTTAACAGCTTAGGTCATGCTACAATTTGACTAAAAAACAACAAAGTGTAAAGACTTCTCTTTGGCGACGATTTAAAAACTGTATAACTCATCAGATGAGGAACTGAAGGCACAGCTGCAGGTTGTTAAAACTTTTTCAGATGATATAAGAATGACAGTTGGTCTTGATAAGTGTGCAAAAGCAACCTTTAAAACAGGAAAACTGCAGCACCAGGAAAACATCAGTTTGGGACAAGAATGTGATATAAAAGAACTTGAGCAAGAGGGAGTGTATAAATATTTGGGAATTTATGAAGCTCAACTATAAAACATGAACAAATGCAAATACAACTTAGTAAGGAATACTTTAGAAGACTTAAATTAATTCTGAAAACAGCACTGACATCTAGGAACAAAATCCAAGCTATAAACCAGTTTCCTCTTCTTGTCCTAACTTACAGTTTTGGAATAATTGACTGGCCCCAAAACATGCTGAATAGATTAAATAGAAAAACAAGAAAGATACTTCATGCTCACCAAATGATTTATAAAAATCAGCATATACCAAGATTATATATTCCCCATTTCAAAGGAGGCATGGGCCTCCTTGAAACTGATTACATCTATAGATCTGCAATTGTGGGACTCCACACATATCTACTGACCTCATAAGACCCAAATGTAGTGAAAGTTTTGAAACATGAGGAGTATAAATCTAAGATGACATCTCTGCTTAATTTAGCAGAAGCATATCAGCGTCAAGCAGGAATGGAAATCAAACCAGAAGTAGATAAAAATCAGGCAGCAACTGAATGTGCTAAAAAAACAAAAGAAAGAATATACGGTGAAGGACCACATGAGAAGGCAAGAAATGTGGAAAAAGCATAAATATAGTTGCAAGTATAGAAGAATTCTGGAAGGACCTCATGTTGATCAGAAACGAATGCAGGAATGGTTAAGAAGAGGAGAATTCAAACAAGGAGATGAAAGGTTAATATTAGCAGCCCAGGATAGTGGGCTACATACAGGCTGATCTATAAAGCCCATTGAACATGTGGGAGAAACAGACAAATGTAGGTTTTGTAAAACCAAATTGTAAACAGTTGCACAACTCATTGCTGGTTGTGATATACTTATGCCAGAAGGACTGTATACTGAAAGGCATAATAATGTGGCAATACTGTTGCACTGGGGATTGTGCAAACATTATGGTATGGAAGTGGCTGAAAAACACTGGAAACATGAGCCACAAAGCATCATAGAAAATGATGACGTTTATATCACATGGAATCACCCATTACCAGCAGTTCAAAAGATAGATGCTAGAAAACTGGATATAGTGGTCCAAGAAAAGAAGACAAGAGTAGCACTGATCATTGAAATCGCTACACCCAGTGACTACAGTGTCTTGCATACAGAGAGACACAAAGTCATAAAATATCAGGATTTGCAAGCAGAAACTAGAGCAACGTGGAAGAAAGATACCCAGACAGTTCCACTAATAGTAGGAGCAACGCGTCTTATAAAAAAAGACTCTACGATCGTATTTAGATATGTTACCAATCCATGTAACTTCATACGAATTGTAGAGGGTAATTACTGGGCACATTGCAGGTGCTGCGAAGAGCACTTTTGGCTGACATCAAAGATTGAAATAATACTAATTTCATGAATGTTAATCATACTTTGACTTAGGAATGGGGTCCATTCCTGTCATGGTTTTAGAAACCCAAAAGATTTGGAGAAATTAAAAAGCAAGAGAGAGTCTGATAACTCTTTCAACAGGTCTCTCTGTAATTTGGTGAAATGAGTAAGATAATTCAGTGATCTCAATGTGAAAGCCACTGAAGAAAAGGCACACTACCCAAATCCATAGTCCTGGAATCCTTATTAGGAGGGTGGATAGAGGAACTGGTTTTCGGAGTTCCTTCTTTGTGGCCACTACCACAACCACAGCATCAACTGCTGCACCCTTTGTGAGGCAAGCTTGATCCTTGGGGGCTGTAATGTACTTATTTGGCCTCCCAGGGGTAGGTTATATGGAGTCTGGGGTCTCCCATGCCTTCTAAGAGATTAACTGGATAAGCTCATCAGAAGACAGTGTCATACAGGACATTGAAGGGTGGGATGCAAAGGCCTTCAAGTATACTGACTCCTCCTTAGAAAAGGATGAGGACTGTCAGTCGCCTCTCTGTTTCAGGATTTCCAGGAGGCTATTGCGGGGACCCTTCTGCTTCATTGAGGGTGGTATCTGAAGTAACTGACTCCTGCAAGGAGTCGAGATGCTTCCTCTTGCATGTTTTCATCCAAGGGACTTCTTCAGTGGGATATTCTGGAGAAGTTTTGGAAGAGGTGGGAGTCCCCTGGGAAACATCCTGAGGCCTTGAATCCCTGTGATACTGTGGAGAGGGGTGAAGAGGAAAAGACAGCACTGGGGATATGGATCTAGCAAGAAAGGGCAATGAAAGCCAAGCAGTGATCAGCTCCAATAACGAAACTCAGTTGTCAATGGAGACTTCGGAGCCGACTCTGTGTAAGTCGTCAGATACGAAAGTTTAGACTGATCCGAGGAAGTTCCTGGCTCTGTAGCAGCTTTCTGCTCCATAGGTACTGTCGGCGCAGACATCTTTGGTTTCTTGGTCCTTGGCTCCAATGAGGTTTTTGGAGTGGGAGATGACCATTTCCCTGACCTCTCAGCCCTGTCAGATTTAGGAGAGGAGGAATCAGAAGAAATAGCCTCAGAGAAGAAAGTTTTAATTAATGCCATCAGAATCAACTTGTTTTTACTTTCCAAGAATTAAAGGCATGAAAATAGAACACGATTCTTGAAAATGAAGAGGCCCACAAGGTGTGCGAATCACTGACGGGCATCTTCTTGCTGCTTTTCCCACATTTCTTAAAGCCCAATGGCTTACCTTCCTTTTGGGACATATTCGATGGCTGCCTAAAGAACAGCGCTAAACTCGAAAATGTTAATAACTAATCCAAGGAGACCTCTAGTATTAAACTATATTAACAACAACAACAACAACAGTAAAGATAGTAAAAGAAGGGAATTCCTCTAATTTAAATGGACTTCAAGGGGCAAGAAAGGAACTTAAATGGGCTTTGGGAAATAAGGGTAAAGTCCTCTAACTTAAATGGACTTTAAAAACAAGGGGGGAAAGTGCTCTAACTTAAATGGACTTTGGAAAAAAACTTGGTTAACCATTCTCTAATTAAAACGAATGGTAACCAGTGAGGAAAAAATTCACTGCAACTACAACAAATCCCAGAAGAAGAGGGAGGGAGGAAGGGGGGGCACCCTTTAACTAAAGTGGGTGTGTAGTGTGTATTGATGCTCCTAAAGCTAAGAAAGGGCACTGACAGGAAGAAACTGGCGATAACATTTTTTGGAGCTTTTCTCCTCAGGTCTCCACTGAATGTCAATAAATAAATAAAATTAACCAGTAATTATAGAAAATAGAGAAAATTTTATACAAACTTAGCTCCAAGCTTGCTTGAAAAACCTTCTCACTGAGTGGCAAATGAGATCTGGGAAAGTGCATTCTGGGTAGGGAAGAGGCTCATGAGCTTTGCTGAAGACTTCGAGCTAATGGAAAGACTGAGAAGGATCCGACACATCGAATCCGACCCATCAGTGAGAATAAAGGCGAGACTGCCAACAACACATTAACTGATAAAAGAAATATGTAGCTCTAAATAAACAACAGATCAAAGTACATCTGTAACTCATTTGGATAAAGAAATCCTGTGGCCATGGCAGTAAGATAATACATTTAAGAGATACTTGGTTTACTCTGGGTAAACACACAAGTACACCGAGATACCATTAGAAGACCTCATTAAAAATTATCTTCAACTAGCATCTAAGACAGTAGAAAAGCCGTGGCAGTAGGAGTGAGCAGCTCATGTTAGCTTGTCCATCCCAGGGAAGCTGTAGGTGATGTCATATGTTGCACCACTGACCTCAACAAGAATGATGGGTTACTAGTAGTGGCAGTCATGGAGTCAAGTGGTTTGTGCCACAGATAAGGTGGCACTGTGTTCTCAGGGCATGTGTAGGCAAGCACAGGCAGCTCCCTACAGCAGCAACTTTCAACAAAGCTAACATCCACCATGGGTAGGGAGGGCATTTGCACGTCAATAGCGGTCAGCCTATAACACATTAGGTACACGTCTGAAGAAGAGTGAATGTTTTTATGGGGCTCTCTCTCCAGTCAGGAACTGAGCTGGTCGCACAGCTCTTAGCCAGGCCTGGAAATGAATAGATGGCTATCATTTCCTAGAGGGAGAGGTGACCGGGTCAGTAGGGTACTGGGTAGAGGAAGAGTAGTTAGAGATTAAAAGTACTGATCATTTTAACATGCATGGCTGTTGTATCTGCTAACCTGCTCTCCATTTCTAATCAGACAAACATACTGAAAGTTTAACCTAAGATGTGACTGCCCTGATTACTATTCAGAATGTGTCTGCATTGCAAAATGTCAAACCCCAAATTTATTGCCAAGTTTGTGTTTATTATTGAGTGCACAATATTCAAATCACACACTTTCAACCCTATTCATGTAAAATATGTATGTGTTGTTCAAATAATGTTAAATTATCATGTATGACATAGGCCATGTTACATTTATATAAATGACAATAAACTATAGTGACACAATCTCAGTTGCAAACATTATATATTCCAAACCGTGCAACACAACTGAAGCTGCAAACATTATACATCACTTTTAATATATCCAGTTGTTTTTAGTCAACCATTACATACCTCATTCAAATCCTTCCTTCTTTTAAACCTCGTTCCTCCTATGCATGTATTGATCCCATATTTCCCATGTTTTCCTATGTAATTTGCTCCCCTACCCTTTTCTAAATATCCCAGTTCCAATTGTTTTAACTCTGTTACTATCTTCACTTCTTCTAGTAAAGTTGGATTAGACTTTGATTTCCATTTTCTACAAATTGCATTTTTGGCAGCCATCATAATTAGACTCAGCAAGGCCTTACTAGGCAATTCCGAGTTTGTATCATAGCTGAAAAAATAATTTGCCTAGCCACTCTAACTTGCTCACCCAGCATCTCTGACAGAGCAGTCTACAGGGAATCTTTAAAGTCTACCAACTCATTACACTCCCAGAAAATATGTTCCCAGTTACTTCTTTCTGTCCCATCACACCTCCAACATTTGCTGTCTACCTGAGGAAAAATTCCTTGAAGTCTGCTTGGGGTATAAAACTACCTATGTAAGATCTTCCAGGAAAAGATCTGAAACCTTCTAGATTTTGTTGCATATTTGGGAGACATACATATATCCCCCCATTGTCACTTTGAGAATTGCTTATCTAATCTTTCTTCCCAGTCCTTCCTAACCTCCTCTGATCGATTCTTACAGTTATCATGCAATGTTTTATATGGTCTACTAATTATTTCTTTATTAATGGCAACTTCTGTTCTAGATTCTACTAAAAACTCTATCAGTGCTGGTCTTTCATTTAAGACCCCCTCCCATTTCTTTCTCTTTGCCTATACTCTGATATCAATCCTTGACATGGAAGGCAATTTTTAGCCTGCAGTCCAAATAGGTTTGTGGCATTTTCCCATTCTGTCATCTTACCCTTTTAGTATAAGTTTTAGTATTATCATTATCAACATTATTATTATTATTATTATTCATTTAATACAATTATTTACATAATCACTAGAATTACAGTACTATTATATGTCCTTTTTAATAAATAGGGTAGGATATATATTATATGAATATGAATTGGTTTCATTATGACACACAAATGTTTGTATGTATTGGTACTTAGGGCATATGTCCCAGTTTTTAGATGCATTGGTTAGGAATTGATGCAAACTTATTTAAATATTTGTTTTATAAAATGTTTTTAAGATATATTGTTAATTAACTGTTTTTTGGCGCCAAACTAAGTTCAAAAGGGGTGTGCCAAGTGTTAATGGTGGTTCTGATGAAATCTGAGAGAGTCAGATGAAAGCGCTTAACCACTAAAACCTATGTCTATGGAGTGTTCTGTGATTTTATAATAAACCTGAGTTATTTACGGACAGCGGAGTTTCTTTTTGAAACAGGAGTGTGACTGCAGTTGGAAGATTCTAATTTCAATAACATTTTTTCCTGTTCGAGCTGTGGACCCGAGATCTGCTTTTTTCGAATTTGGTGAACTTACATATTTATCTTACCCTCTATAGTTATTTGCTCCCAATATCTTGGTTCCTTTGCCAGTTTTCTCCAATAAATTCCAGCCCCCTTGCCTATTGTCTGTACCACTAATTGCAGTCATCCCAAGAAGCAGAATCTCCTTTCTCCATTCCCATATCTGCTTAGTTCTTTGAAGACTTTCCGCTACTTTATAAATATAATATTCTATATGATTATTGTTGCTCTCCTTAAAGGCCTGCATCAAAAATCCCAGTCTCTCCCTGTTACTTGAGCTCCCCCCTGTTTCATTATCATCTCTTTCCATTTTGAATTACAGTTCTCTGCTTATGCTACATACAGGAGTCTTAACTGCGTTGCTCTGAAATACCCCTTCAACTTGAGTAATCCCAATCCACGCTGTACTATTGGAAGAATAAGCTTATCCCACTTGACACTTGCTGTCTTCCTCTCCCAGATAAAATCCTTCAGCTCTTTATTAATTGCTATCCACAACTTAATAAAAATAAAAATGTCTGACCTGTATATAACACTAAAGGGAATAGACACATTTTAGCTGCTTGTATCTTACTATCCATATCCATATAACAGCTTCCATTTTCTCAGTTTTTGTACTATCTTTTGTTTAGTCTCTATGTTGTTGGAGTGCTGTGATTGGTTGACTGTAGATAGGTAGGTGTGTGTGTGTGTGTGTGTGTGTGTGTGTGTGTGTGTGTGTGTGTGTGTGTGTGTGTGTGTGTGTGTGTGTGTGTGTGTGTGTGTGTGTGTGTGTGTGTGTGTATGCATGTGTGTGTCTGTGTGTGTGTGTGTGTGTGTGTGTGTGCGTGTGTGTGTGTGTGTGTGTGTGTGTGTGTGTGTGTGTGTGTGTGTGTGTGTGTGTGTGTGTGTGTGTGTGCGTGTATGCATGTGTGTGTCTGTGCGTGTGTGCGTGTATGCATGTGTGTGTCTGTGCGTGTGTGTGTGTGTGTGTGTGTGTGTGTGTGTGTGTGTGTGCGTGTGTGTGTGTGCACAAGCGCACGCACATGTGCATTTGTGCACACAAGCACTGCTGTGGGTAGACTGAGGTTTGTTGAGATAAATGCCAGTGTGCTTATTTAGTACTTGCAGTTATTTGTTTTTGTATGAAAATCTCTCCTTTCTTCAAGTTGATGTGAACATGGAGTTGGAATATTTTCTTTTTGGGGTGCTTACCCCCCCCCCCAGCATGAGGGCTTGTATCTGCATAAAACACTTGTTTTTTGTATACATTTTTAGTGCATTTACTATTTGTCTTATCAGCACTTTGTGTGGTCTTGAATGTGTACATTCTATTTTTTGGGGCTATATGAGGTTTGGCATTGTTTCATTTTATTTATTTATTTATTTATGTATTTGACATTTGTTAACCGGGTTGTTCCAACTGGGTCAGAGGTCCATTTTCAGTGAAGACATGCGGAGAAAAGCTCCAGAGTATTTAAACAATAAATACTTAAAACTGACAGTAAAATATAATTTTGTTATGCATAGTAGTTAGAGAGAAAATAATGGCATCAAGAAGGCAATACAACAACAAAAACTGAAACGAGCACCAACAAATGCAGTTACAAGACACCAGCAAATGCAGTTACAAGACACCAGCAAATGCAGTTACAAGAGACCAACAAATGCAGTTACAACAGACCAACAAATGCAGTTACAAGACACCAGCAAATGCAGTTACAAGACACCAGCAAATGCAGTTACAAGACACCAACAAATGCAGTTACAAGACACCAGCAAATGCAGTTACAAGACACCAACAAATGCAGTTACAAGACACCAGCAAATGCAGTTACAAGAGACCAACAAATGCAGTTACAAGACACCAGCAAATGCAGTTACAAGAGACCAACAAATGCAGTTACAAGACACCAACAAATGCAGTTACAAGACACCAGCAAATGCAGTTACAAGACACCAACAAATGCAGTTACAAGACACCAGCAAATGCAGTTACAAGAGACCAACAAATGCAGTTACAAGACACCAACAAATGCAGTTACAAGACACCAACAAATGCAGTTACAAGACACCAGCAAATGCAGTTACAAGAGACCAACAAATGCAGTTACAAGACACCAACAAATGCAGTTACAAGACATCAGCAAATGCAGTTACAAGACACCAACAAATGCAGTTACAAGACACCAGCAAATGCAGTTACAAGAGACCAACAAATGCAGTTACAAGACACCAACAAATGCAGTTACAAGACATCAACAAATGCAGTTACAATAGACCAGCAAATGCAGTTACAAGACACCAACAAATGCAGTTACAAGACACCAGCAAATGCAGTTACAAGAGACCAACACATGCAGTTACAAGACACCAACAAATGCAGTTACAAGACACCAACAAATGCAGTTACAAGACACCAACAAATGCAGTTACAAGACACCAACAAATGCAGTTACAAGAGACCAGCAAATGCATTTACAAGACACCAACAAATGCAGTTACAAGACACCAACAAATGCAGTTACAAGAGACCAACAAATGCAGTTACAAGACACCAACAAATGCAGTTACAAGAGACCAGCAAATGCAGTTACAAGACACCAACAAATGCAGTTACAAGAGACCAACAAATGCAGTTACAAGACACCAACAAATGCAGTTACAAGACACCAGCAAATGCAGTTACAAGAGACCAACAAATGCAGTTACAAGAGACCATCAAATGCAGTTACAAGACACCAACAAATGCAGTTACAAGAGACCAGCAAATGCAGTTACAAGACATCAACAAATGCAGTTACAAGACACCAACAAATGCAGTTACAAGACACCAGCAAATGCAGTTACAAGACACCAACAAATGCAGTTACAAGAGACCAACAAATGCAGTTACAAGAGAACAACAAATGCAGTTACAAGACACCAGCAAATGCAGTTACAAGACACCAACAAATGCAGTTACAAGACACCAACAAATGCAGTTACAAGAGACCAACAAATGCAGTTACAAGACACCAACAAATGCAGTTACAAGACACCAGTAAATGCAGTTACAAGACACCAACAAATGCAGTTACAAGAGACCAACAAATGCAGTTACAAGACACCAGCAAATGCAGTTACAAGAGACCAACAAATGCAGTTACAAGACACCAACAAATGCAGTTACAAGAGACCAGCAAATGCAGTTACAAGACACCAGCAAATGCAGTTACAAGAGACCAACAAATGCAGTTACAAGACACCAGCAAATGCAGTTACAAGAGACCAACAAATGCAGTTACAAGACACCAGCAAATGCAGTTACAAGACACCAGCAAATGCAGTTACAAGACACCAACAACTGCAGTTACAAGAGACCAACAAATGCAGTTACAAGACACCAGCAAATGCAGTTACAAGAGACCAGCAAATGCAGTTACAAGAGACCAACAAATGCAGTTACAAGACACCAACAAATGCAGTTACAAGAGACCAGCAAATGCAGTTACAACAGACCAACAAATGCAGTTACAAGAGACCAACAAATGCAGTTACAAGACACCAACAAATGCAGTTACAAGACACCAGCAAATGCAGTTACAAGAGACCAACAAATGCAGTTACAAGACACCAGCAAATGCAGTTACAAGACACCAGCAAATGCAGTTACAAGAGACCAACAAATGCAGTTACAAGACACCAACAAATGCAGTTACAAGACACCAGCAAATGCAGTTACAAGACACCAACAAATGCAGTTACAAGACACCAGCAAATGCAGTTACAAGAGACCAACAAATGCAGTTACAAGAGACCAACAAATGCAGTTACAAGACTGAATACAGTTTACTGGAAGTGGCATTACAGACAATGTGGCAATAATTTATAGCTGATTGTTTGGTAAGAACAGCAATAGAGTTCAAATAAGTTGACTGACCTCTGAGAGTATCTGTAAAATATCAGGTGATATACATGTTAAGTACTTAGCATAAGAATACATGCATACACAGTCATATTGTTTAACAGAAAGAAGAGGCAGTGGATAAAGAGATGATATATTATTGGTATCGAGAGACTACAGAATAGAGGGAGTCTGAATGGACAAGTAGCTGTGATGTTGGTCATAGAGGTAGAGAAAAAGGTATGAGGCAAGGTTGGAAGGATGGAAATGGTTAGTTAGGATCCTGGCAAGGACAGATCCTTGAGTTTAGGAGGAAGAGTTTTAGTTGCTTTTTGAATAGAGTAGTGTTTGAGGTGCTTCTAATGGAGTTTGGAAGTTAATTCCAGGCTAATGACATATTGCAGTTGTAGCAAAGTTTACTTATGTTTCTGTTGGGTTTATGTATGTGAAGGAGTTGTTGCTCTGAACTTCTAAGTGACTTGGTGGGGGTGTAGAAGGAGACAAGAGAAGACAGGAAGGAGCAAGCAGTAGGTTTGTATAGGATGGTGTGGGTGATTTGTAGTTGTGCTAGAAGGAGTTGTTGGGGGAATGCAGGCCATTGAAGTTGTTTTAATGCTATGCAATGGTGAGATCCATGGGGTTGGTTTGCTGCAAATCTGGAGATTTTATTGTAGGTTTGTTCTAGTTGTGAGATTAATGTGGATTGTAGGGTTGTAAGTATGGCAGCAGAAAAAAGGAGGCCAGGTAGTAGGAATGCTCTAGCTAGGGATAGTTTAGCTTCAGGGGTAAGGAATGTTTTGTTACGATACAATAATCCTAATTTTTGATGCACCTTTCTGATATATTGATGAATATGCTGGTAAAATTTAAGCTGGTCATCTATTATAGTGGCGAGGAGTTTTGTTTGAGGATCAGCTGTGATGATGGTGTTATCAAGTGAGGAGATGGAAAAGAAAGACTTGTGGTCAGAGAGTGACTTAGGTAGGAAGAGTAGGAGTTTGTATTTTTGGAGGGTTAGGTTAAGCTGTTTTTCATTAAGCCATTTTTCGACAGAGTTAAATGTGTTTTGAGTAAGGGAAAGGCGATGTTATTAGAGGAGGTGATGAGGATGGAGTCATATGCATACTGGATGAGAGTAGAGTGGTTGCAAGCGGTGTACAGATTGTTAGTAATGATAGTGAATAGAAGGGGGCCAAGGATAGAACCCTGGGGACCCCAGTTTTTACAGGCAAGAAAGGAGAGCAGGAAGTGAGCCATTGGACAGATTGTGATCTGTTAGAAAGGTAGCTGGAGAACCACTGCACGGTGGCAGGAGAGAGAGGTTGAGTTTGGTTAGTCTTGTTAGCAACTTAGTGTGAGACATTATCGAAAGCTTTGGAAAGGTCAAGGAAGGGAAAGGATACAAGTTGGTTATTATCTCTGGCCTCAGCAATTGTGTGAGTAAAAGATAAGAGGGCTGCAGCAGTGCTGTGGTTAGGCCTGAAACCATGTGGAGTACGAGTTAGGAGGTTGTCCTGTATAAGGTATTTAAGGAGTTGAGTATGGATACATTTTTCTGTAATTTTAGAAAGAGGTGAAAGGATGGCTATAGGTCAATAGTTAGAAGGGTCTGTGGAGTTACCGTCTTTGTGCAGTGGAATAGTATAGAAGGCTTTCCAGATGTTAGGAACAGTGTTTTCTTGAATAGACCAATTTATTAGAAGAGAGATGGGAAATACTATGGAATCAGCATTAAGCTTGAGAAGAGGGGAGGTAGTTTATCAGCAGATAGGGTGCAAGGTTTAAGTTTACGAAGAAGAGATTTGATGAAGGAGGTGGGAATGGGTTTAAGGGAGAAAGGGTTTTTATTACAGAAGACAGAAGAGGGGGGAAGAGTTGGGGGGGCTGGAGTTATGGTCAGAGTGAGTTAGTTTCTGTATGGTGTCTATGAAGTGATTATTGTGCAGGGTGGCAGTCTCTAGTGGAGTTCTATTAGGAAGGGGTTTGGGGTTGAGGGGTTGTCGGGGTGTAGTATTTTGTTAATGGTGGACCAGAATTTTTGGGGATTGGACTGGTGATTGGATTGTGCAGTACTGTAGAAGTTTTTCTTATCTTGATATACGTGTTTTTTTTTGTTAGGTTTCTGATTTCCTTATAGCTTTGTAGTAGGTTTGGGGATTTGTTTTTTGTTTTTTTGCCAGTTTTTCTAAATACTATCCCTTTTGTGCATGAGGGAACGTGTTTCTTTTGATAGCCAAGGTGTACAGGAAACTTTTATCATAATTTTACTTTTGGGAGCAAGTGAGTTTAGGATGTCGAGGAAGATCTGGTTAAATATTTCTATAACTTCATTAAAGGGAGGGTATAGACTGAATGACCAGTTAATGGATGATAGTTTAGAGTTAAGGAAATCAGAGTCAAATGAGGATAGTTTATGGCAGTCTCTGTATATGTGGGATTTGGGTATTGGACCAGAGTGTCTTTGGATGTGGATAGGTAGGTGATCACTAAGGGAGTCGGGCAGGGTGCAGGGGTTGTGGTACAGATTAGGGTCTGTAGTAAGTATCCAGTCATGGATAGAACTGGTACCAGTAGATTTATTAATATGAGCAGGGGATGTAATGAGTTGTTTAAAACCATGAAGATTAATACTCATATTGTGGGTGTTGAAGATTAGTTTTACCCAGTCAATGTTAACATCACCCAGAATGATAGTTTCATAGGAAATGTTTTCTGTCGGCCATGAAAGTATATTTTCAAGAACAGGGATGTTGTTTCCTGGTGGGATGTAAACTGAGGGTATAGCAAACCTTTTGTGGGAGTTCAGGTGACAATTTAGTACAATAGTTCAGCAGGGTGAAAACTAGGTAGTGGTGTAGGTAAGGGGGAGAGATTAAGTAGATCAGATAAGAGGATTGTGACCCCACCACCTTTTCTTGTCTCTGTATCTAATCAGAATATGTTGTAGCCTGGGGATAAGATTTCATTATTAGCTATGTGTGGTTTTAGCCAAGTTTCAGTTAAAGTTAGAATATGAGCAGAATGTTGTGCTATCCAGGAGTGCAAGAAGGTGGTTTTGTTGGGAAGGCTTTTTATGTTAAGTGAGAAAAGGATTAGGGTTTTGTGAGTGAAGTACTGTATAATAGGTAGGGGTGTGTTTGGTGCAGAAAGGGGTGGGGAGGGGTGAGTGCTAGAGATGAGTGAGGGGGGAGTAGGTCCTGCTTTGGGCTGTATGTCTCCAGCTAGGAGGAGAGATATAATGGAGGAGGTGTGGGGTTAGGCTGTAGAGGAGTAGTTTTAGTTTGTCAGGTGTGTGAAAGTTAGAGAGAGATTTTGTCTTGTATTGGTGAAAATGGGAGGTGGTAAAGAGTGATGGTGAGATGAAGAAGAAGTAGGTAATGTTATGGTCATGCAGAGAGTAGGAGAGGTAGGTGAGAAATGTAGGGGGATGTGGTAAGAGGAGAGCTGTGTAAGCAGAATAAGGAGTGGGATGCCTAGATAAAAATGATACATGATGAGTGGAGTTTCAGAAACGGGGAGTCTGAGATTATTAGTAGGGCTGAGACTAATTGATATGTAGCACAAAAAGAAGGGAAAGGTGTGGCTTGAGGTTGGGTAAATTTCCCTGACTGGGTGGTAGAGGTGCAATGGGGAGGGGTGTAGCTAATGAGGATAGACTATAATCTAGTGATGTCAGGGATGGGTGGGAATGGGGGTAGGGGTGCAGAGTGAGCCCAAGTGTAGCAAGGGCAAACGGAGCAAGTTGAAGCAAGAGGAGAAGAAATGTGCTGATACCAGCTAAGAACAAACACAAATAAAACAATCAGTGAAGTTACGGGTTAATGGGGGAGCATATACTATAGCTATTAGATTAAAATGACACAGGCTTATTGATTCAATGTTTGCTTACATAATCATGTATCACACATATACACACACACACACACACACACACACATACACACACACACACACGCACACACATATAATTATATATAATATACACACACACACATATACAATTCTATTAATTTTATCTATTCCTGACAGTTATCCTAAATGTCGGAAATAACCAACTGATCAACCAGAGCATGTCTGCAAAATAATGTGATTAAATTTACCATTTGAGTACAGGAGAAAAGTAGATCCAGCTTTTTGAGTTTTTCCGAATCATATCAACCAATTGGTTAATTATAGTTATAGAACTACAGTTTCTATAAAAAAATATAAATAATGATACTCATCACGAACATGGGAGCACAATGTTCAATACCGGAAGTATACCCCTCACTGGTGAGATCAGATCACAAACTAATCTCGCTGGAGGTCCTCATCCCACCCCCACCTGAAATAAAAAAGACCACAGTAAAGAACTTCTCGAAAGCCGACTTCACACTTCTAAAGACTAGTGTGGTCTCCTTTAAGGCCCCGAGCAGCGGAAAACAGTACTCAAGCCACTGAATCACTTACAAATGCCTTCTACCAGCACCTGCAGGACTGCATGGATAAGGCAATCCCAAGCAAAACAAAGACTCTTTGTACCAAAGGCAAGCGTCCAGTCTGGTGGACCCCAGCCATAAACAAACTCTACAACAAAAGGAGGAAGCTACTACAAGATAGAGCAAAATCCTTAAAAGGTAAGACACCCTTGATCACTATAAGTAAAAAACTAAGAGCTCTCATAAAATCATCCAAAGCAAATTTTGAGAGAAAAATAGCTAAAGACTCAAAAGACAATCATAAGGCCTTCTTTAGCTATGTTAGAAACCTGGGAGGAAACTCCCAGATATGCTCAAAACTAGTTCAAAATGATGTGAAGATTACAGATCCTACAGACATTGCCAACATATTGGCTGACAGGTTCAGTGCAAACTTCTGCGCCCCCTCCCCCCCAAAAGGAGAGATATTTATACCAAGCGATTGCAGCCCCCCAAACATCTCCAACGCCCAAGTGAGAACTGCTCTCTCCAAAGCAAAAAACACAGCATCCATGGGACCTGATGGTGTCCCCGGCTGTGTGCTCCATGAACTCAATGAGGAATTAAACCCACAGCTACGACAGCTGTTTAATCATAGTCTTACCTCTGGATACGTACCCAGGGAGTGGCGCACTGCAACTGTGGTCCCACTTCACAAAGGCGGTGCATCCACCGACCCTGGAAATTACCGGCCCATTAGCTTGACAAGCCTTATCTGCAAAGCCATGGAGAGGATCATAATGGACCTCATAAATAAAGACACAGGGAATTTGCAGACTTTGGATCCATCCCAGTTTGGCTTTGTCAAAGGCAGATCATGCCTTCTAAACTTGGTTGACTTTTTCGAAACAGTCACCAAAGCCATTGATGAGGAAAAGGCAGTCCATACAGCCTACCTCGATCTGGCGAAGGCCTTCGATACAATACCCCACTCGGGTATCATTGAAAAACTCATCAGCTTAAATGTTAACCCATACATCACAAGATGGGTTGCAAACTGGCTGAGTGACAGAACCCACAGGGTCAGAGTTGCTGGCGCCATGTCAGACTCAAAGCCTGTCACAAGTGGTGTACCACAGGGCTCAGTCCTGGGCCCACTCTTGTTTGGCATCTACTTTTCCGAAGTACAAGCAAACACAGGAGGGTTATGGCTGACAAAGTTTGCAGATGACTGCAAACTGGGCGCCATAGTAGAAAACGCATCTGACACAGATATCCTTCAGAAGGGTCTCACAGAAATGGATAACTGGTGCCAGAGCCATGGCCTAAAGTTAAATGCCAAAAAATGCATAGTCATACCCTTCGGGAAAAACAAGGTTACCCCTAGCTACCAAATAGGTGGCAATCCACTGAGCACAGAAGAAGTTATCAGGGACCTGGGGACCCAGGTTGATAGTAGTCTGTCATTCGACACCCATGTAGCTAAAGTAGTTAGGAAGACCTTCTACATTGCCCACCTTATCATGAAGGGATTCTCATCTAGATCAAGGGAGGTCATAGTCTCCCTATACTCATCACTCATCAGACCAATGATTGAGTACAATGCCCCATTCCGAATGTATCTGACCCGACACTTGCAGCAGCTGGAGAGGCCACAAAAGTTCCTCACCAAAAGAATAAAGGGTCTCAAACATCTGTCCTATGCTGCCCGACTGAAAGAACTCCAGCTCTATTCAGTCGCTTACTGCTTGCTCAGAGGTGACCTTTGCCTAACATACAAGGCCATGTCAAACCCAGATTTGATGAATATGCTTCACCTCAAAAATCTAGATCCGTCAGAGCCACAAGGGCGGGAGACTTAAACCTCGACACGGCTATTAATAGGACGTGCTGGAGGGATAGATTCATCACCCAAAGACTCCCTATGCTGTGGAATAAAATCCCGGTATATGTGAGGCAGAGCACCTCGCTGTCCTTGTTCAAGAGAAATCTTGACCAATGGATGGGAGATCGCAGATATACCCCAGGGATTACCTCAGTGTCACTGCTCAACAGAGGCACAGCAAAATAATGGGTATAGTTCCCCATACTAAAGGGGTGGCGTAAGCCACAAAACTATGGGCTAGGCTTGTAAATGCCCTCGGGCAGATAGCCTAGTATGAACCTATGAACCTATGAACCTATGAACCTAAGAAATCCGGAATGATGAAGTCATTGTTCATAAGTTACATAAGACTCAAACCTGAGTATGGAATAACAATATGGAAACCTTATAAGAAAACTGGTATGAGTAAATTGGAAATAGTACAGCAGAAATATACCACGGGCATAAATGGATGTGAAAATTAGTAATAAGTTATTATGAAAGACTGAAATATCTGAAACTGTGCAGTGTCTCATAGATATTTAAGAGGAGAACTAATTTAGGTATAAAGGACATTTAGAGACAACTACCTCTGGGAATATTTGGGGTTATCAAAAATTAGTAGAGAATCATCAGATGCCCTATTTAGAAGATTATATAGGAATGACAAATGTACTAATTGGTTCTCTGACACAGTAGCCGATACATGGAATGGACTACCAAATTATATTAAAGCAAGCCCTAGTTCAGATATTTTTAAGAACAACCTGGCCACTCATTATGGGAATATTGGCAGACTAGAAAAGCATTATTGCATGTGCCTGAAATATTTGTTTGTATGTTATGTATGTATGTATGTGTATATATATATATATATATATATATATATATATATATATATATATGTTTGTATGTATGTATGTGTATGTATTATGTATGTATAAATGTATGTTTGCATGCGTGTGCATGTATGTATAAATTGTGTGTGTGTGTGTGCGTGTGTGTGTGTGTGTGTGTGTGTGTGTGTGTGTGTGTGTGTGTGTGTGTGTGTGTGTGTGTGTGTGTGTGTGTATGTATGCATAAATGTATGTGTGTATATGTTTGCATGTATATGTATATTGGGGGTTGACATAATGGTTAAGGTATTTAACTCCTAGACACAAGGTACAGGGTTTGATTCTCACTTTGGGAAAACTTGCTAGGCTTAAAATGCCTGCAAGGCAGCTAGCCTGGTACTTACCTATGAACCCTATGTATGTATAAATGTATATATGCTCATGTGTATGTGTATGTTTATGTATAAATGTATGTAAGCATGTGTATGTATGTATGCATAAATGTATGTTTTTATGTATGTATGTATAAACTTACCAATTCTGTTTCTCCAACATTAGAAGCCCTCAGCAACTATTTCTATTATTAGAGTTTATTGGAAGATTACAGTTAGTGTGGCTTATGATCTCTTTCCTGCAGTTCTGTCACCATGTACAGAGATAAAGCCATGGCTGCACTGCAGGCAGCACAGTTTCATGAGACGCAGGCAGGGTAGATGGCTGTGCTTGACCAGGGATGGGAAGAGGGAGGGAGGGATGTGTACATGGGTCAGATGATGCAAGGTGTATTTCCCTGGTGAAGGCAGAGGGAACAACTGCAAAGTGCTTCCCGAAGGTGGATGAGGCACCTTGCCTAAAATAACTTGTGTAAATCAAGGGTGGTTTGGCGTGGCCCAAGCATTCCATGTCCCATCCATGAAATGTTACTTAAAAGTGCACAGAGCAGGAAAATTAGGTAGAAAACACACTCGTCAGCAGTAAAATAGGGATTCAGGATGTTTTTGGTCTCCTTGCCAGCCCTGGAAAGCCCTCTCTTCAGCAGTATGATGGTGACCCTGGATGTTTTGATCTCCTTACAATCCCTAACTCTTCCTGGATAAAGGCTGGGGGAGGCACTGAGGAGCAGGTAGACACAGTGAACAAGGACATACACCAGGTCTAATGATGGTCAGATGCAGGAGGAAAAAAGACTTGCAAAACTTCTCATAGGATCCACTCCTAACACATTCATTCTGCAACAGTGTACAGATTTTCATCTTTCATGTGTCCTAATTTTTAGCTCTGCCACCACACAACTTTATTCATGAATGGCCTACACCTGTTGGTCTTATTTGGGGCGGGATATTTCAATTTTAAATAAAATTCTGGATTAGAGTTTTAAGATAGAATACGTAAAGTTTTGGGGTGATGGAGCTTAATTCTGAGTTGTGGTGACTCCAAGATAAAATGATAATTTATAGCTAGTTACTACTATATGTGGTCCAGGAGACCTTTAAGGAGCCTAGTCCAATATCCTAATCGCCTTACAGAACCGTCTGGTTAGTGATTTCTTCAGAGTCACAGAGTAGATAAATGGAGGCCAAGGGTATCAAACCATCGACTACAGGCATCATCACCTCATAAATAGCTCATATCCCTAATCTTCTGGGCTAACTGCCAGAATAGGAGATGCATGAGCCAAGGCCACTTTCATAGGAGATATCAGGGTAAAGCCCCCACCAGACAGAAAAAGCCCATCAAAAAGTAATTCACTGACATCTATCTACTCTGTCTCTGCTTCTGCTTGAACTCCCCCCTCCACACAGAGTGTATTAAAGGGAAACCTATAACTCAATTTAGCACCATAGTAATAATTAAAACTTGTAATTTAATTCTGAGCTCTCTACATTTCCTTTTTTAGTCAACATGGTTATATTCAACTGGACATATAAGAGAATTTAAGTACCTTTTTCTGCACTTTTTTTTTTTAAAAATACAGTATTTAAATTGATTTAAACTGTGTATGAAGGAGTGTTGAAGGAATTTTTATCTGAAGTTATTCTGCTCTTCAGTAACTTGAACTAAAGCTAGTGTTGGCTGAATTTTGTTATTTGCTAGTAATTACAGGTGTGGGGGTAGCCACATTCTTTGATTTCCTGTCCTTGCATATTTAAACTGGTGCATGTGAAATAATTCCTGCTTTAAAACTTCAGCTTGGCCAGCTAAAAACTTGGTTATATTCAACTGGACGTATAAGAGAATAGCTAAAAACTTGGTTATATTCAACTGGACGTATAAGAGAATTTAAGTACCTTTTTCTGCACTTTTTTTTAAAAATACAGTATTTAAATTGATTTAAACTGTGTATGAAGGAGTGTTGAAGGAATTTTTATCTGAAGTTATTCTGCTCTTCAGTAACTTGAACTAAAGCTAGTGTTGGCTGAATTTTGTTATTTGCTAGTAATTACAGGTGTGGGGGTAGCCACATTCTTTGATTTCCTGTCCTTGCATATTTAAACTGGTGCATGTGAAATAATTCCTGCTTTAAAACTTCAGCTTGGCCAGCTAAAAACTTGGTTATATTCAACTGGACGTATAAGAGAATTTAAGTACCTTTTTCTGCACTTTTTTTAAAAAATACAGTATTTAAATTGATTTAAACTGTGTATGAAGGAGTGTTGAAGGAATTTTTATCTGAAGTTATTCTGCTCTTCAGTAACTTGAACTAAAGCTAGTGTTGGCTGAATTTTGTTATTTGCTAGTAATTACAGGTGTGGGGTAGCCACATTCTTTGATTTCCTGTCCTTGCATATTTAAACTGGTGCATGTGAAATAATTCCTGCTTTAAAACTTCAGCTTGGCCAGCTAAAAACTTGGTTATATTCAACTGGACGTATAAGAGAATTTAAGTACCTTTTTCTGCACTTTTTTTAAAAAAATACAGTATTTAAATTGATTTAAACTGTGTATGAAGGAGTGTTGAAGGAATTTTTATCTGAAGTTATTCTGCTCTTCAGTAACTTGAACTAAAGCTAGTGTTGGCTGAATTTTGTTATTTGCTAGTAATTACAGGTGTGGGGGTAGCCACATTCTTTGATTTCCTGTCCTTGCATATTTAAACTGGTGCATGTGAAATAATTCCTGCTTTAAAACTTCAGCTTGGCCAGCTAAAAACTTGGTTATATTCAACTGGACGTATAAGAGAATTTAAGTACCTTTTTCTGCACTTTTTTTAAAAAAAATACAGTATTTAAATTGATTTAAACTGTGTATGAAGGAGTGTTGAAGGAATTTTTATCTGAAGTTATTCTGCTCTTCAGTAACTTGAACTAAAGCTAGTGTTGGCTGAATTTTGTTATTTGCTAGTAATTACAGGTGTGGGGTAGCCACATTCTTTGATTTCCTGTCCTTGCATATTTAAACTGGTGCATGTGAAATAATTCCTGCTTTAAAACTTCAGCTTGGCCAGCTAAAAACTTGGTTATATTCAACTGGACGTATAAGAGAATTTAAGTACCTTTTTCTGCACTTTTTTTTAAAAATACAGTATTTAAATTGATTTAAACTGTGTATGAAGGAGTGTTGAAGGAATTTTTATCTGAAGTTATTCTGCTCTTCAGTAACTTGAACTAAAGCTAGTGTTGGCTGAATTTTGTTATTTGCTAGTAATTACAGGTGTGGGGGTAGCCACATTCTTTGATTTCCTGTCCTTGCATATTTAAACTGGTGCATGTGAAATAATTCCTGCTTTAAAACTTCAGCTTGGCCAGCTAAAAACTTGGTTATATTCAACTGGACGTATAAGAGAATTTAAGTACCTTTTCTGCACTTTTTTTTAAAAATACAGTATTTAAATTGATTTAAACTGTGTATGAAGGAGTGTTGAAGGAATTTTTATCTGAAGTTATTCTGCTCTTCAGTAACTTGAACTAAAGCTAGTGTTGGCTGAATTTTGTTATTTGCTAGTAATTACAGGTGTGGGGTAGCCACATTCTTTGATTTCCTGTCCTTGCATATTTAAACTGGTGCATGTGAAATAATTCCTGCTTTAAAACTTCAGCTTGGCCAGCTAAAAACTTGGTTATATTCAACTGGACGTATAAGAGAATTTAAGTACCTTTTTCTGCACTTTTTTAAAAAATACAGTATTTAAATTGATTTAAACTGTGTATGAAGGAGTGTTGAAGGAATTTTTATCTGAAGTTATTCTGCTCTTCAGTAACTTGAACTAAAGCTAGTGTTGGCTGAATTTTGTTATTTGCTAGTAATTACAGGTGTGGGGTAGCCACATTCTTTGATTTCCTGTCCTTGCATATTTAAACTGGTGCATGTGAAATAATTCCTGCTTTAAAACTTCAGCTTGGCCAGCTAAAAACTTGGTTATATTCAACTGGACGTATAAGAGAATTTAAGTACCTTTTTCTGCACTTTTTTAAAAAATACAGTATTTAAATTGATTTAAACTGTGTATGAAGGAGTGTTGAAGGAATTTTTATCTGAAGTTATTCTGCTCTTCAGTAACTTGAACTAAAGCTAGTGTTGGCTGAATTTTGTTATTTGCTAGTAATTACAGGTGTGGGGTAGCCACATTCTTTGATTTCCTGTCCTTGCATATTTAAACTGGTGCATGTGAAATAATTCCTGCTTTAAAACTTCAGCTTGGCCAGCTAAAAACTTGGTTATATTCAACTGGACGTATAAGAGAATTTAAGTACCTTTTTCTGCACTTTTTTTAAAAAATACAGTATTTAAATTGATTTAAACTGTGTATGAAGGAGTGTTGAAGGAATTTTTATCTGAAGTTATTCTGCTCTTCAGTAACTTGAACTAAAGCTAGTGTTGGCTGAATTTTGTTATTTGCTAGTAATTACAGGTGTGGGGGTAGCCACATTCTTTGATTTCCTGTCCTTGCATATTTAAACTGGTGCATGTGAAATAATTCCTGCTTTAAAACTTCAGCTTGGCCAGCTAAAAACTTGGTTATATTCAACTGGACGTATAAGAGAATTTAAGTACCTTTTTCTGCACTTTTTTTTTAAAAAATACAGTATTTAAATTGATTTAAACTGTGTATGAAGGAGTGTTGAAGGAATTTTTATCTGAAGTTATTCTGCTCTTCAGTAACTTGAACTAAAGCTAGTGTTGGCTGAATTTTGTTATTTGCTAGTAATTACAGGTGTGGGGGTAGCCACATTCTTTGATTTCCTGTCCTTGCATATTTAAACTGGTGCATGTGAAATAATTCCTGCTTTAAAACTTCAGCTTGGCCAGCTAAAACTTGGTTATATTCAACTGGACGTATAAGAGAATTTAAGTACCTTTTTCTGCACTTTTTTTTAAAAATACAGTATTTAAATTGATTTAAACTGTGTATGAAGGAGTGTTGAAGGAATTTTTATCTGAAGTTATTCTGCTCTTCAGTAACTTGAACTAAAGCTAGTGTTGGCTGAATTTTGTTATTTGCTAGTAATTACAGGTGTGGGGGTAGCCACATTCTTTGATTTCCTGTCCTTGCATATTTAAACTGGTGCATGTGAAATAATTCCTGCTTTAAAACTTCAGCTTGGCCAGCTAAAAACTTGGTTATATTCAACTGGACGTATAAGAGAATTTAAGTACCTTTTTCTGCACTTTTTTTTAAAAATACAGTATTTAAATTGATTTAAACTGTGTATGAAGGAGTGTTGAAGGAATTTTTATCTGAAGTTATTCTGCTCTTCAGTAACTTGAACTAAAGCTAGTGTTGGCTGAATTTTGTTATTTGCTAGTAATTACAGGTGTGGGGGTAGCCACATTCTTTGATTTCCTGTCCTTGCATATTTAAACTGGTGCATGTGAAATAATTCCTGCTTTAAAACTTCAGCTTGGCCAGCTAAAAACTTGGTTATATTCAACTGGACGTATAAGAGAATTTAAGTACCTTTTTCTGCACTTTTTTTTAAAAATACAGTATTTAAATTGATTTAAACTGTGTATGAAGGAGTGTTGAAGGAATTTTTATCTGAAGTTATTCTGCTCTTCAGTAACTTGAACTAAAGCTAGTGTTGGCTGAATTTTGTTATTTGCTAGTAATTACAGGTGTGGGGGTAGCCACATTCTTTGATTTCCTGTCCTTGCATATTTAAACTGGTGCATGTGAAATAATTCCTGCTTTAAAACTTCAGCTTGGCCAGCTAAAAACTTGGTTATATTCAACTGGACGTATAAGAGAATTTAAGTACCTTTTTCTGCACTTTTTTTAAAAATACAGTATTTAAATTGATTTAAACTGTGTATGAAGGAGTGTTGAAGGAATTTTTATCTGAAGTTATTCTGCTCTTCAGTAACTTGAACTAAAGCTAGTGTTGGCTGAATTTTGTTATTTGCTAGTAATTACAGGTGTGGGGGTAGCCACATTCTTTGATTTCCTGTCCTTGCATATTTAAACTGGTGCATGTGAAATAATTCCTGCTTTAAAACTTCAGCTTGGCCAGCTAAAAACTTGGTTATATTCAACTGGACGTATAAGAGAATTTAAGTACCTTTTTCTGCACTTTTTTTTTTAAAAATACAGTATTTAAATTGATTTAAACTGTGTATGAAGGAGTGTTGAAGGAATTTTTATCTGAAGTTATTCTGCTCTTCAGTAACTTGAACTAAAGCTAGTGTTGGCTGAATTTTGTTATTTGCTAGTAATTACAGGTGTGGGGGTAGCCACATTCTTTGATTTCCTGTCCTTGCATATTTAAACTGGTGCATGTGAAATAATTCCTGCTTTAAAACTTCAGCTTGGCCAGCTAAAAACTTGGTTATATTCAACTGGACGTATAAGAGAATTTAAGTACCTTTTTCTGCACTTTTTTTTAAAAATACAGTATTTAAATTGATTTAAACTGTGTATGAAGGAGTGTTGAAGGAATTTTTATCTGAAGTTATTCTGCTCTTCAGTAACTTGAACTAAAGCTAGTGTTGGCTGAATTTTGTTATTTGCTAGTAATTACAGGTGTGGGGGTAGCCACATTCTTTGATTTCCTGTCCTTGCATATTTAAACTGGTGCATGTGAAATAATTCCTGCTTTAAAACTTCAGCTTGGCCAGCTAAAAACTTGGTTATATTCAACTGGACGTATAAGAGAATTTAAGTACCTTTTTTTGCACTTTTTTAAAAATACAGTATTTAAATTGATTTAAACTGTGTATGAAGGAGTGTTGAAGGAATTTTTATCTGAAGTTATTCTGCTCTTCAGTAACTTGAACTAAAGCTAGTGTTGGCTGAATTTTGTTATTTGCTAGTGGTAGCCACATTCTTTGATTTCCTGTCCTTGCATATTTAAACTGGTGCATGTGAAATAATTCCTGCTTTAAAACTTCAGCTTGGCCAGCTAAAAACTTGGTTATATTCAACTGGACGTATAAGAGAATTTAAGTACCTTTTTCTGCACTTTTCCTTTAAAAAATACAGTATTTAAATTGATTTAAACTGTGTATGAAGGAGTGTTGAAGGAATTTTTATCTGAAGTTATTCTGCTCTTCAGTAACTTGAACTAAAGCTAGTGTTGGCTGAATTTTGTTATTTGCTAGTAATTACAGGTGTGGGGTAGCCACATTCTTTGATTTCCTGTCCTTGCATATTTAAACTGGTGCATGTGAAATAATTCCTGCTTTAAAACTTCAGCTTGGCCAGCTAAAACTTGGTTATATTCAACTGGACGTATAAGAGAATTTAAGTACCTTTTTCTGCACTTTTTTTTAAAAATACAGTATTTAAATTGATTTAAACTGTGTATGAAGGAGTGTTGAAGGAATTTTTATCTGAAGTTATTCTGCTCTTCAGTAACTTGAACTAAAGCTAGTGTTGGCTGAATTTTGTTATTTGCTAGTAATTACAGGTGTGGGGGTAGCCACATTCTTTGATTTCCTGTCCTTGCATATTTAAACTGGTGCATGTGAAATAATTCCTGCTTTAAAACTTCAGCTTGGCCAGCTAAAAACTTGGTTATATTCAACTGGACGTATAAGAGAATTTAAGTACCTTTTTCTGCACTTTTTTAAAAATACAGTATTTAAATTGATTTAAACTGTGTATGAAGGAGTGTTGAAGGAATTTTTATCTGAAGTTATTCTGCTCTTCAGTAACTTGAACTAAAGCTAGTGTTGGCTGAATTTTGTTATTTGCTAGTAATTACAGGTGTGGGGGTAGCCACATTCTTTGATTTCCTGTCCTTGCATATTTAAACTGGTGCATGTGAAATAATTCCTGCTTTAAAACTTCAGCTTGGCCAGCTAAAAACTTGGTTATATTCAACTGGACGTATAAGAGAATTTAAGTACCTTTTTCTGCACTTTTTTTTAAAAATACAGTATTTAAATTGATTTAAACTGTGTATGAAGGAGTGTTGAAGGAATTTTTATCTGAAGTTATTCTGCTCTTCAGTAACTTGAACTAAAGCTAGTGTTGGCTGAATTTTGTTATTTGCTAGTAATTACAGGTGTGGGGGTAGCCACATTCTTTGATTTCCTGTCCTTGCATATTTAAACTGGTGCATGTGAAATAATTCCTGCTTTAAAACTTCAGCTTGGCCAGCTAAAAACTTGGTTATATTCAACTGGACGTATAAGAGAATTTAAGTACCTTTTCTGCACTTTTTTTTAAAAATACAGTATTTAAATTGATTTAAACTGTGTATGAAGGAGTGTTGAAGGAATTTTTATCTGAAGTTATTCTGCTCTTCAGTAACTTGAACTAAAGCTAGTGTTGGCTGAATTTTGTTATTTGCTAGTAATTACAGGTGTGGGGGTAGCCACATTCTTTGATTTCCTGTCCTTGCATATTTAAACTGGTGCATGTGAAATAATTCCTGCTTTAAAACTTCAGCTTGGCCAGCTAAAACTTGGTTATATTCAACTGGACGTATAAGAGAATTTAAGTACCTTTTTCTGCACTTTTTTAAAAAATACAGTATTTAAATTGATTTAAACTGTGTATGAAGGAGTGTTGAAGGAATTTTTATCTGAAGTTATTCTGCTCTTCAGTAACTTGAACTAAAGCTAGTGTTGGCTGAATTTTGTTATTTGCTAGTAATTACAGGTGTGGGGGTAGCCACATTCTTTGATTTCCTGTCCTTGCATATTTAAACTGGTGCATGTGAAATAATTCCTGCTTTAAAACTTCAGCTTGGCCAGCTAAAAACTTGGTTATATTCAACTGGACGTATAAGAGAATTTAAGTACCTTTTTCTGCACTTTTTTTTAAAAATACAGTATTTAAATTGATTTAAACTGTGTATGAAGGAGTGTTGAAGGAATTTTTATCTGAAGTTATTCTGCTCTTCAGTAACTTGAACTAAAGCTAGTGTTGGCTGAATTTTGTTATTTGCTAGTAATTACAGGTGTGGGGGTAGCCACATTCTTTGATTTCCTGTCCTTGCATATTTAAACTGGTGCATGTGAAATAATTCCTGCTTTAAAACTTCAGCTTGGCCAGCTAAAAACTTGGTTATATTCAACTGGACGTATAAGAGAATTTAAGTACCTTTTTCTGCACTTTTTTTAAAAATACAGTATTTAAATTGATTTAAACTGTGTATGAAGGAGTGTTGAAGGAATTTTTATCTGAAGTTATTCTGCTCTTCAGTAACTTGAACTAAAGCTAGTGTTGGCTGAATTTTGTTATTTGCTAGTAATTACAGGTGTGGGGGTAGCCACATTCTTTGATTTCCTGTCCTTGCATATTTAAACTGGTGCATGTGAAATAATTCCTGCTTTAAAACTTCAGCTTGGCCAGCTAAAAACTTGGTTATATTCAACTGGACGTATAAGAGAATTTAAGTACCTTTTTCTGCACTTTTTTTTAAAAATACAGTATTTAAATTGATTTAAACTGTGTATGAAGGAGTGTTGAAGGAATTTTTATCTGAAGTTATTCTGCTCTTCAGTAACTTGAACTAAAGCTAGTGTTGGCTGAATTTTGTTATTTGCTAGTAATTACAGGTGTGGGGTAGCCACATTCTTTGATTTCCTGTCCTTGCATATTTAAACTGGTGCATGTGAAATAATTCCTGCTTTAAAACTTCAGCTTGGCCAGCTAAAACTTGGTTATATTCAACTGGACGTATAAGAGAATTTAAGTACCTTTTTCTGCACTTTTTTTTTAAAAATACAGTATTTAAATTGATTTAAACTGTGTATGAAGGAGTGTTGAAGGAATTTTTATCTGAAGTTATTCTGCTCTTCAGTAACTTGAACTAAAGCTAGTGTTGGCTGAATTTTGTTATTTGCTAGTAATTACAGGTGTGGGGGTAGCCACATTCTTTGATTTCCTGTCCTTGCATATTTAAACTGGTGCATGTGAAATAATTCCTGCTTTAAAACTTCAGCTTGGCCAGCTAAAAACTTGGTTATATTCAACTGGACGTATAAGAGAATTTAAGTACCTTTTTCTGCACTTTTTTTAAAAATACAGTATTTAAATTGATTTAAACTGTGTATGAAGGAGTGTTGAAGGAATTTTTATCTGAAGTTATTCTGCTCTTCAGTAACTTGAACTAAAGCTAGTGTTGGCTGAATTTTGTTATTTGCTAGTAATTACAGGTGTGGGGGTAGCCACATTCTTTGATTTCCTGTCCTTGCATATTTAAACTGGTGCATGTGAAATAATTCCTGCTTTAAAACTTCAGCTTGGCCAGCTAAAAACTTGGTTATATTCAACTGGACGTATAAGAGAATTTAAGTACCTTTTTCTGCACTTTTTTTAAAAATACAGTATTTAAATTGATTTAAACTGTGTATGAAGGAGTGTTGAAGGAATTTTTATCTGAAGTTATTCTGCTCTTCAGTAACTTGAACTAAAGCTAGTGTTGGCTGAATTTTGTTATTTGCTAGTAATTACAGGTGTGGGGGTAGCCACATTCTTTGATTTCCTGTCCTTGCATATTTAAACTGGTGCATGTGAAATAATTCCTGCTTTAAAACTTCAGCTTGGCCAGCTAAAAACTTGGTTATATTCAACTGGACGTATAAGAGAATTTAAGTACCTTTTTCTGCACTTTTTTTAAAAATACAGTATTTAAATTGATTTAAACTGTGTATGAAGGAGTGTTGAAGGAATTTTTATCTGAAGTTATTCTGCTCTTCAGTAACTTGAACTAAAGCTAGTGTTGGCTGAATTTTGTTATTTGCTAGTAATTACAGGTGTGGGGGTAGCCACATTCTTTGATTTCCTGTCCTTGCATATTTAAACTGGTGCATGTGAAATAATTCCTGCTTTAAAACTTCAGCTTGGCCAGCTAAAAACTTGGTTATATTCAACTGGACGTATAAGAGAATTTAAGTACCTTTTTCTGCACTTTTTTTAAAAAATACAGTATTTAAATTGATTTAAACTGTGTATGAAGGAGTGTTGAAGGAATTTTTATCTGAAGTTATTCTGCTCTTCAGTAACTTGAACTAAAGCTAGTGTTGGCTGAATTTTGTTATTTGCTAGTAATTACAGGTGTGGGGTAGCCACATTCTTTGATTTCCTGTCCTTGCATATTTAAACTGGTGCATGTGAAATAATTCCTGCTTTAAAACTTCAGCTTGGCCAGCTAAAACTTGGTTATATTCAACTGGACGTATAAGAGAATTTAAGTACCTTTTTCTGCACTTTTTTTAAAAATACAGTATTTAAATTGATTTAAACTGTGTATGAAGGAGTGTTGAAGGAATTTTTATCTGAAGTTATTCTGCTCTTCAGTAACTTGAACTAAAGCTAGTGTTGGCTGAATTTTGTTATTTGCTAGTAATTACAGGTGTGGGGGTAGCCACATTCTTTGATTTCCTGTCCTTGCATATTTAAACTGGTGCATGTGAAATAATTCCTGCTTTAAAACTTCAGCTTGGCCAGCTAAAACTTGGTTATATTCAACTGGACGTATAAGAGAATTTAAGTACCTTTTTCTGCACTTTTTTTTAAAAATACAGTATTTAAATTGATTTAAACTGTGTATGAAGGAGTGTTGAAGGAATTTTTATCTGAAGTTATTCTGCTCTTCAGTAACTTGAACTAAAGCTAGTGTTGGCTGAATTTTGTTATTTGCTAGTAATTACAGGTGTGGGGTAGCCACATTCTTTGATTTCCTGTCCTTGCATATTTAAACTGGTGCATGTGAAATAATTCCTGCTTTAAAACTTCAGCTTGGCCAGCTAAAAACTTGGTTATATTCAACTGGACGTATAAGAGAATTTAAGTACCTTTTTCTGCACTTTTTTTAAAAATACAGTATTTAAATTGATTTAAACTGTGTATGAAGGAGTGTTGAAGGAATTTTTATCTGAAGTTATTCTGCTCTTCAGTAACTTGAACTAAAGCTAGTGTTGGCTGAATTTTGTTATTTGCTAGTAATTACAGGTGTGGGGGTAGCCACATTCTTTGATTTCCTGTCCTTGCATATTTAAACTGGTGCATGTGAAATAATTCCTGCTTTAAAACTTCAGCTTGGCCAGCTAAAAACTTGGTTATATTCAACTGGACGTATAAGAGAATTTAAGTACCTTTTTCTGCACTTTTTTTAAAAATACAGTATTTAAATTGATTTAAACTGTGTATGAAGGAGTGTTGAAGGAATTTTTATCTGAAGTTATTCTGCTCTTCAGTAACTTGAACTAAAGCTAGTGTTGGCTGAATTTTGTTATTTGCTAGTAATTACAGGTGTGGGGGTAGCCACATTCTTTGATTTCCTGTCCTTGCATATTTAAACTGGTGCATGTGAAATAATTCCTGCTTTAAAACTTCAGCTTGGCCAGCTAAAAACTTGGTTATATTCAACTGGACGTATAAGAGAATTTAAGTACCTTTTTCTGCACTTTTTTTAAAAATACAGTATTTAAATTGATTTAAACTGTGTATGAAGGAGTGTTGAAGGAATTTTTATCTGAAGTTATTCTGCTCTTCAGTAACTTGAACTAAAGCTAGTGTTGGCTGAATTTTGTTATTTGCTAGTAATTACAGGTGTGGGGGTAGCCACATTCTTTGATTTCCTGTCCTTGCATATTTAAACTGGTGCATGTGAAATAATTCCTGCTTTAAAACTTCAGCTTGGCCAGCTAAAAACTTGGTTATATTCAACTGGACGTATAAGAGAATTTAAGTACCTTTTTCTGCACTTTTTTTTAAAAATACAGTATTTAAATTGATTTAAACTGTGTATGAAGGAGTGTTGAAGGAATTTTTATCTGAAGTTATTCTGCTCTTCAGTAACTTGAACTAAAGCTAGTGTTGGCTGAATTTTGTTATTTGCTAGTAATTACAGGTGTGGGGGTAGCCACATTCTTTGATTTCCTGTCCTTGCATATTTAAACTGGTGCATGTGAAATAATTCCTGCTTTAAAACTTCAGCTTGGCCAGCTAAAAACTTGGTTATATTCAACTGGACGTATAAGAGAATTTAAGTACCTTTTTCTGCACTTTTTTTTAAAAATACAGTATTTAAATTGATTTAAACTGTGTATGAAGGAGTGTTGAAGGAATTTTTATCTGAAGTTATTCTGCTCTTCAGTAACTTGAACTAAAGCTAGTGTTGGCTGAATTTTGTTATTTGCTAGTAATTACAGGTGTGGGGGTAGCCACATTCTTTGATTTCCTGTCCTTGCATATTTAAACTGGTGCATGTGAAATAATTCCTGCTTTAAAACTTCAGCTTGGCCAGCTAAAAACTTGGTTATATTCAACTGGACGTATAAGAGAATTTAAGTACCTTTTTCTGCACTTTTTTTTAAAAATACAGTATTTAAATTGATTTAAACTGTGTATGAAGGAGTGTTGAAGGAATTTTTATCTGAAGTTATTCTGCTCTTCAGTAACTTGAACTAAAGCTAGTGTTGGCTGAATTTTGTTATTTGCTAGTAATTACAGGTGTGGGGTAGCCACATTCTTTGATTTCCTGTCCTTGCATATTTAAACTGGTGCATGTGAAATAATTCCTGCTTTAAAACTTCAGCTTGGCCAGCTAAAAACTTGGTTATATTCAACTGGACGTATAAGAGAATTTAAGTACCTTTTTCTGCACTTTTTTTTAAAAATACAGTATTTAAATTGATTTAAACTGTGTATGAAGGAGTGTTGAAGGAATTTTTATCTGAAGTTATTCTGCTCTTCAGTAACTTGAACTAAAGCTAGTGTTGGCTGAATTTTGTTATTTGCTAGTAATTACAGGTGTGGGGGTAGCCACATTCTTTGATTTCCTGTCCTTGCATATTTAAACTGGTGCATGTGAAATAATTCCTGCTTTAAAACTTCAGCTTGGCCAGCTAAAAACTTGGTTATATTCAACTGGACGTATAAGAGAATTTAAGTACCTTTTTCTGCACTTTTTTTTAAAAATACAGTATTTAAATTGATTTAAACTGTGTATGAAGGAGTGTTGAAGGAATTTTTATCTGAAGTTATTCTGCTCTTCAGTAACTTGAACTAAAGCTAGTGTTGGCTGAATTTTGTTATTTGCTAGTAATTACAGGTGTGGGGGTAGCCACATTCTTTGATTTCCTGTCCTTGCATATTTAAACTGGTGCATGTGAAATAATTCCTGCTTTAAAACTTCAGCTTGGCCAGCTAAAAACTTGGTTATATTCAACTGGACGTATAAGAGAATTTAAGTACCTTTTCTGCACTTTTTTTAAAAATACAGTATTTAAATTGATTTAAACTGTGTATGAAGGAGTGTTGAAGGAATTTTTATCTGAAGTTATTCTGCTCTTCAGTAACTTGAACTAAAGCTAGTGTTGGCTGAATTTTGTTATTTGCTAGTAATTACAGGTGTGGGGTAGCCACATTCTTTGATTTCCTGTCCTTGCATATTTAAACTGGTGCATGTGAAATAATTCCTGCTTTAAAACTTCAGCTTGGCCAGCTAAAAACTTGGTTATATTCAACTGGACGTATAAGAGAATTTAAGTACCTTTTTCTGCACTTTTTTTAAAAAATACAGTATTTAAATTGATTTAAACTGTGTATGAAGGAGTGTTGAAGGAATTTTTATCTGAAGTTATTCTGCTCTTCAGTAACTTGAACTAAAGCTAGTGTTGGCTGAATTTTGTTATTTGCTAGTAATTACAGGTGTGGGGGTAGCCACATTCTTTGATTTCCTGTCCTTGCATATTTAAACTGGTGCATGTGAAATAATTCCTGCTTTAAAACTTCAGCTTGGCCAGCTAAAAACTTGGTTATATTCAACTGGACGTATAAGAGAATTTAAGTACCTTTTTCTGCACTTTTTTTTTAAAAATACAGTATTTAAATTGATTTAAACTGTGTATGAAGGAGTGTTGAAGGAATTTTTATCTGAAGTTATTCTGCTCTTCAGTAACTTGAACTAAAGCTAGTGTTGGCTGAATTTTGTTATTTGCTAGTAATTACAGGTGTGGGGGTAGCCACATTCTTTGATTTCCTGTCCTTGCATATTTAAACTGGTGCATGTGAAATAATTCCTGCTTTAAAACTTCAGCTTGGCCAGCTAAAAACTTGGTTATATTCAACTGGACGTATAAGAGAATTTAAGTACCTTTTTCTGCACTTTTTTTTAAAAATACAGTATTTAAATTGATTTAAACTGTGTATGAAGGAGTGTTGAAGGAATTTTTATCTGAAGTTATTCTGCTCTTCAGTAACTTGAACTAAAGCTAGTGTTGGCTGAATTTTGTTATTTGCTAGTAATTACAGGTGTGGGGGTAGCCACATTCTTTGATTTCCTGTCCTTGCATATTTAAACTGGTGCATGTGAAATAATTCCTGCTTTAAAACTTCAGCTTGGCCAGCTAAAAACTTGGTTATATTCAACTGGACGTATAAGAGAATTTAAGTACCTTTTTCTGCACTTTTTTTTAAAAATACAGTATTTAAATTGATTTAAACTGTGTATGAAGGAGTGTTGAAGGAATTTTTATCTGAAGTTATTCTGCTCTTCAGTAACTTGAACTAAAGCTAGTGTTGGCTGAATTTTGTTATTTGCTAGTAATTACAGGTGTGGGGGTAGCCACATTCTTTGATTTCCTGTCCTTGCATATTTAAACTGGTGCATGTGAAATAATTCCTGCTTTAAAACTTCAGCTTGGCCAGCTAAAAACTTGGTTATATTCAACTGGACGTATAAGAGAATTTAAGTACCTTTTTCTGCACTTTTTTTTTAAAAATACAGTATTTAAATTGATTTAAACTGTGTATGAAGGAGTGTTGAAGGAATTTTTATCTGAAGTTATTCTGCTCTTCAGTAACTTGAACTAAAGCTAGTGTTGGCTGAATTTTGTTATTTGCTAGTAATTACAGGTGTGGGGGTAGCCACATTCTTTGATTTCCTGTCCTTGCATATTTAAACTGGTGCATGTGAAATAATTCCTGCTTTAAAACTTCAGCTTGGCCAGCTAAAAACTTGGTTATATTCAACTGGACGTATAAGAGAATTTAAGTACCTTTTTCTGCACTTTTTTTAAAAATACAGTATTTAAATTGATTTAAACTGTGTATGAAGGAGTGTTGAAGGAATTTTTATCTGAAGTTATTCTGCTCTTCAGTAACTTGAACTAAAGCTAGTGTTGGCTGAATTTTGTTATTTGCTAGTAATTACAGGTGTGGGGGTAGCCACATTCTTTGATTTCCTGTCCTTGCATATTTAAACTGGTGCATGTGAAATAATTCCTGCTTTAAAACTTCAGCTTGGCCAGCTAAAAACTTGGTTATATTCAACTGGACGTATAAGAGAATTTAAGTACCTTTTCTGCACTTTTTTTTAAAAATACAGTATTTAAATTGATTTAAACTGTGTATGAAGGAGTGTTGAAGGAATTTTTATCTGAAGTTATTCTGCTCTTCAGTAACTTGAACTAAAGCTAGTGTTGGCTGAATTTTGTTATTTGCTAGTAATTACAGGTGTGGGGGTAGCCACATTCTTTGATTTCCTGTCCTTGCATATTTAAACTGGTGCATGTGAAATAATTCCTGCTTTAAAACTTCAGCTTGGCCAGCTAAAAACTTGGTTATATTCAACTGGACGTATAAGAGAATTTAAGTACCTTTTTCTGCACTTTTTTTAAAAATACAGTATTTAAATTGATTTAAACTGTGTATGAAGGAGTGTTGAAGGAATTTTTATCTGAAGTTATTCTGCTCTTCAGTAACTTGAACTAAAGCTAGTGTTGGCTGAATTTTGTTATTTGCTAGTAATTACAGGTGTGGGGTAGCCACATTCTTTGATTTCCTGTCCTTGCATATTTAAACTGGTGCATGTGAAATAATTCCTGCTTTAAAACTTCAGCTTGGCCAGCTAAAAACTTGGTTATATTCAACTGGACGTATAAGAGAATTTAAGTACCTTTTTCTGCACTTTTTTTTAAAAATACAGTATTTAAATTGATTTAAACTGTGTATGAAGGAGTGTTGAAGGAATTTTTATCTGAAGTTATTCTGCTCTTCAGTAACTTGAACTAAAGCTAGTGTTGGCTGAATTTTGTTATTTGCTAGTAATTACAGGTGTGGGGGTAGCCACATTCTTTGATTTCCTGTCCTTGCATATTTAAACTGGTGCATGTGAAATAATTCCTGCTTTAAAACTTCAGCTTGGCCAGCTAAAAACTTGGTTATATTCAACTGGACGTATAAGAGAATTTAAGTACCTTTTTCTGCACTTTTTTTTAAAAATACAGTATTTAAATTGATTTAAACTGTGTATGAAGGAGTGTTGAAGGAATTTTTATCTGAAGTTATTCTGCTCTTCAGTTATTCCCACCCACCCGCCCTGTTTTTGTTTTGGTGTTAATCTTAGTGGCATTGAAACTGCCCGCCCCTCAGCCTGCCTCTGGGCCCATCTCATTTGCTCACTCAACTGAGTGCAGTGAGATCATATTCTGATTTCAGGCACTCCTACTGTGTACAAAGAGAGCATCTGGGAAATAGAAAAAAAAAAAAAAATTAAGCTTATTTCCTGCCTTTCTTGTTAAGTGGTACAGACTATTTGTAGGCTTCTGAGCCCCCAAGCCCTTCTGTGTTTGAGGGAAGCCTTCTAGCTTGTTTATTTCTTATAACTAGCCAGTTTTCTAGTTTCAGCACTCAAATCTGTTTCTTTGATCTCAGCACTTGTTCAGAAAAAAAAAAAAAAAAATTTCATCTGCTTTTACTGTACTTGTGTTTTTACCTACTTCTTTTACTTTTGCATCATCTTAAAATACTCAATTGTATTTATTACTGCTTGGTGTAACTCATTCTAAGCCTTTTGGTTTAAACACTTGGGCTTCGGACCAGTTAGTTGTTTTGCACTGAGAGGGTTTGTGGTCTGCACTGTTGTGGCAGAACAGGTAGCTTACATCCTTCTAGGTTGAGAACTGCTGATTGAGGGCTCAGTGTCTGTTATTCTAAAAGTGTATTAATTCTGGTTTAAGCACTTGGGCTTTCAAGCCAGTTATTTTACATTAAGAGGGTTCGTGGTCTGCACTCTTGTGGGAGGAGAGGCTGGACTCTGCCCTTCTGAGCTGGGAATTTCTGGTTAAAGGCTTATAGTGCATGCATATCTGAACTGTTCCTTACTGAAGTTGGTGCGCCTTGTTTGCTGTGGCATAGACTGGATTCGGGCCTGCTGGATCTAGCTTTGTTTGTGTAACTTGAGCACTAATCCAGACATTCTCTAAAGTATTCAATGGTATTTATTACTGCTTGGTTGTAACTTGATTAAAGTGTAGCTATCATTCAAGTCTTTTGGATTAAGCACTTGGGCTTCAGAACAGTTGTTTTACATTAGGAAGGTTTGTGGCAAGCACTGTGGTGGCAGGACAGGTAGCTTTCATCCTTCTAAGTTGGGAACTGCTGATTGAGAGCCCAGTGTCCAAGTGTATTAGTTCTGGTTTAGGCACTTGGGCTTCAGGCCAGTTATTTTACATTAAGAAGGTTCGTGGTCTGCACTCTTGTGGGAGAAGAGGCTGGACTCTGCCCTTCTGAGCTGGGAATTTTCTGGTTAAAGGTTTATAGTGCCTGAATATTTGAACTGTATCTTACTGAAATTGGTTCACCTTGTTTGCTCTAGCATAGACTAGATCCAGGCCTACTGAATCTAGCTTTGTTTATATGCTTGTTGTTTGTTTGCTTGTTATTCCCTGGAAGCTAATTCCACCTAATACGCAACTTCTAAGCGCTTCTGTGGATCACTAGTGATATCTGCATTGCTTACTGTACTTATTTCCTTGTTTCACTTGAAAGAAAGTTACTGTTTGTCATTTTTGCATTTAGTTACTTGTAACACATTGCACTCAAGTTACCTGGCACTTGCTCACTAAAGCAATTATATAAGTCAGCACTAAAAATTAAAAGCACTACACCCTCACTCCCCACTGGCCCTTGTTTTCAATTAAGGATTTCCCAATATTATTCTAGCATGTCCAAAGGTCAGTTGTCAATCTCCTCTCCGGTCCAGCTGGTGAATCTGGGAATCTTGAGGCAATGTTATAACTGCCTCATGTACACAGACAACCCTCTCCTCCTCCCACATAACACAAATACTTGCGAGAGATGCAGCTATTTAGCCAAACTGGAGGCTGAGCTCTCTCAACTCAGGACTGGCAAGACCAGACAGGAGGAGAAGGCAACTACACACACCACAAAACCAGCCTCACATAATGCTACCACTCCACTGAATCAAACACATAAACACACAAAGACATACTCGAGGCTCTGAGTAAAATTTACCTAAACAGCAGAGGCCTCCAAAGCAGACACCCAAACAACTGCTACCTCAAGACACCCCACAAGCAACACATAAACCACAAAAGCAGTGTGCAAAGCAGTCACAGCCCTTAAGGCCAAATACAACACCAAACATACTTGTCATAGGTGACTCCATAGTCAGACACACTGGCGTCCCACTCACCAGGCTGAACAAGGAGAGGGTCACAGTAAGCTGCCTATCGGGCGCTAGAATCCGCCACATAACACAAGCACTCGGGTCACTCCATGGCAAGTACAAATATGACACAGTCATTGTCCATGCTGGTGTGAGCGACCTGAGGCGTACCTCCCTGGACTACATGAAAAGAGACATAGAGGAGCTCTCTGATTATGTAGCCCAGGCAGGTATGACCCTAACCCTGAGCAGTATCCTTCCTTCACCAAGAATGATGCCACAATATAGAGACAAGATGATCAGCTTTAACAATTGGCTTAATGTCTGGTGTCATTCAAAGGGGATCCAGTGTCTGTCTGCCTGGGATGACATGCTTGACAAGCCACGCTGCTTCGCAAGGGACGGCTTGCACCTGTCACCCTGGGATTCGGATATTGGCTAAGGCTCTTGCCACCCCATAGTGCCTTTTTAGGCAAGGCTCAAATTCTAAACCTACCACCCTAGAAAACAAAAATGGGAAGAAACTGAGGGTAATGCTGCTCAATGCCAGAAGTCTAAATCTCAAAATGCACGCACTTTCGAGGCCCTTCTCAGTATGGAGAACATCGATGTCTGTGCTGTAACTGAAACCTGGTTCAAGGCTCCTGAGAGCACCCGGCACTATTAGGTTTTACCTCATATCATGCGTTCCGCCCCAAAACCCGGACCACACCACAAAAGGAGGGTGTATCCATATTCATAAAGGATACTCACACCTCCAGGTTGGTGGCAATGCAAGCTCGGAAACCATCCAGGTGCAACTAACCATAGGCAAAACTGCTCTACAAATTGTAGCATGCTACAGGCCACCCTCTCAAACTCAGGAACCCCACACAGCCTTCCTGAAGACACTGGAGGGTATAAATGTATCTCCAAACACCATCATATTGGGTGACTTCAACTACCCGAATATAGACTGGGAACATTACTCAAGCCCTAACTTTCTAGCCCAACGGTTCCTGGAGTTCATAAATTCAAATGCCATGGAACAGCTAGTCACTGTTCCCATGAGAGGAGAAAATATACTAGATCTCATTGTCACAAACATGGGGACAAAATGCTCCACACCGAAGTATATCCCTCATTGGTGAGATCTGATCATAAACTAATCTCACTGGAAATCCACATCCCGCCCCACCCCAAGCAAAAAGACCATAGTGAAGAACTTCTCTAAAGCAAACTTCACACTACTCAAGACTGGTGTGGTATCCTTCAAGGCCCCTGAGCCAGAGGAAACCACAACCCAAGCTCGGAAGCCCTTACAAATGCCTTCTATGAACACCTCCAGGACTGCATGGATCAGGCAATCCCAAATAAAACCAAGACTCTTTCCACAAAGGGCAAACGTCCAGTCTGGTGGACCCCAGCCATTAACAAACTTTACAATAAGAGGAGAAAGCTATTACATGATAGAACAAAATCCATAAAAGGGAAGTCACCCCTGATCATTATTAGTAAAAAATACGAGCACTCATAAAATCAACTAAGGCCAATTTTGAGAGAAAAATTGCCATGGATTCAAAGGACAATCATAAGGCCTTTTTCAGCTATGTTAGGAACCTGGGTGGAAACTCCCAGATATGCTCAGAATTAGTCCAAAATGATACAAAAATCACTGAACCCACAGACATTGCCAACATACTGGCAGACAGGTTCAGTGCAAACTTCACCCCCTCTCCCCTAAAGGAGAGATAACTATCCCAGCCGAGTGTAGCCTCCCGGACATCTCAAATGCGCAGGTGAAAGCTGCTCTCTCTAAAGCTAAAAACACAGCATCAATGGGACCGGATGGTGTCCCCAGCTGTGTGCTACACGAGCTAAATGAGGAATTAAACCCGCACATAAGGCAGCTGTTTAATCTCAGCCTTACCACAGGATCGTGCCCAAGGAGTGGCGTACAGCAACTGTGGTCCCACTCCACAAAGGCGGTGCCTCTACGGACCCTGGTAATTACCGCCCCATAAGCTTAACAAGTCTAGTCTGCAAAGCTATGGAGAGGATCATAATGGAGCTCATAAACAAAGATATAGGGGACTTGCAGACATTGGACCCGACCCAGTTTGGCTTTGTCAAGGGAAGATCATGCCTTTTGAACTTGGTTGACTTCTTGAAACAGTCACCAAGGCCATTGATGAGGAAAGGCAGTCCATACAGCCTACCTTGACCTTGCAAAGGCTTTCGACACAATACCCCACTCAGGTATTGTAGAAAAACTTACCAGCTTAAATGTAAACCCATATGTCACAAGATGGGTTGCAAACTGGCTTAAGGACAGAACCCACAGGGTTAGAGTTGCTGGCGCTGTGTCAGACTCCAAGCCGGTCACAAGTGGTGTCCCACAGGGCTCGGTCCTTGGCCCCTATTGTTTGGCATCTACTTCTCAGAAGTACAGGCCAACATGGGAGGACTTTGGCTGACAAAGTTTGCAGGCGACTGCAAACTGGGCCATAGTGGAAAGTGCATCGGACACGGATATCCTTCAGAAGGGACTCACGGAAACAGATAGCTGGTGCCAGAGCCATGGCCTGAAGTTAAACGCCAAAAATGTATAGTCATACCCTTCGGGAAAAACAAGGTAACCCCAAGCTACCATATAGGTGGCAATCCACTAAGCACAGAAGAGGTTATCAGGGACCTGGGGACCCAGGTTGACAGTGGCCTTTCTTTTGACACTCACATTGCTAAAGTGGTTAGAAAGACCTTCTACATTGCCCACCTGATCATGAAGGGATTCACATCCAGATCTAGTGAGGTCATTGTTCCCTGTACTCTTCACTTATCAGACCAATGATCGAGTACAATGCCCCATTCGGGATGTATCTCACCCGACATCTGCAGCAATTGGAGAGACCCCAAAAGTTCCTCACCAAAAGGATAAAGGGACTCCAAAATCTGTCATATGCTGCCAGATTGAAGAAACTCCAGCTCTATTCAGTCGCATACCGTCTGCTCAGAGGTGACATGTGCCTGACATACAAGGCCATGTCCAACCCGGAATTAATGGACATGCTCCACCTCAAAAATCCAAATCCACCAAAACCACTAGAGCAAGCGACTTAAACCTTAGCACGGATATAAATAGGACGTGCTGGAGGGATAGATTTATCACTCAGAGACTCCCTATGCTGTGGAATAAAATCCCGGTCCATGTGAGGCAGAGCACCTCGCTGACTCTGTTCAAGAGAAATCTAGACCTGTGGATGGGAGATCGTAGGTTTACCCCAGGAATCATCTCTGTGTCACTGCTGGACAGAGGCACAACAAACTAATGGGCACAGTATTTTTTCATATAAGGGGTGGCGTAAGCCACAATAATTTGGGCTAGGCTTATAAATGCCTTAGGGCAGATAGCCTAGTATAAACCTATGAACCTATGAACCTATGAACCTATGAACAAAGAAAACTCCATTAACATGTAATCAAAGTTCTTTAAAATATAGCATTGAGCTGGTAGTCAGGTAAGACTTCATTTAACAATGCTTCTTTGTGATAATTGTTCCTATTATCTATGATCATGCAACATCAGTATTCACACTTTTTACAACTGTCACAAATAGTTTCAGTGCTACAACAGGTCTTCAAAAGTCTTGCCTTTGAAGCAAAATGCTGTGGGTTCTATTTCTCCACCAGGTAAATTAATTGTTGACACTGCAGTACGTTATAAAGTGACTGTGTTGTCTTTCAGATGCGACATTAAACTGAGTCCTTATCTGCTTAAGTTAGTGGTAGCTCAGGCGAATGTAAAAGATCCCATGGCACCTATTAAAAGAGTAGAAGCTCGCGGATACCCTAGCCAAATTTTCCTTAATAGTATAAATATGACCTCAGGGTCTCCCAGAAAAGAGTCTTAGCCTAGCAGCACTAAAGTGGTCAACAGAGGATAAAATATTTTGTTAATGCATTAATTTCCTTCTAGCACCCAGCCAAGTAAATGAAACAAAAGGCATTTTTTTCATTTCTGTCTTTCTTAACATTCAGTGAACTTCTGAGTACAGATACTACTGGCAGACAATCAGCTGACCTCTTCTCTGGGCATGTCAGCTAGATGCATTAAAAGCTTTGCACTTCTGTACCTTCTAGAAGCAAAGTGTAACCCCAAACTTTTCTTTCTTTCTTTGAAGTATGTTCTCCACTTAATATATACTCAGCATTTTAACTCTTTTCAGCTTATGAGAGTAAAGGCAGAAAATCAAATTGTGTCTGCATTACATCAGTAGTTTAAGTGTCTTGCAGCCCTAACAAGCTATACATTAGGGAATTTCACTCAGACAGCATGCACTTTCCAACATCACCATGCCACTTTACTACATAAAGCACACATATTACAAATCTTTGTGTTTTACTCATCACAAAAAAGCTGAATTTATAAATTAAATATACAAATCTGATAACTCTGGAATGCTTTCTAATAATAACCGTCAGACATAAATCTTTCATTAAAGTTCAGTAACTCAAAGCCCTCCTCTGTGTCATTCATACTGTGTGTCCAGGCACTCCTTCCTTATAGTGCAACACACACACTGATGAGCTACAAAAGTGGCTATTATTAATCAAAATGTCATTTAAATGTAAGGAATTTAAAATCCTACATTAAGAGAAAATAATATGTAATACCAATATGCAACAGCAAATAATTTCATATCAATATACAAAATTTATGAAGATCTTTGAGTGATGACTACAGCAAACATGACTTTTAAAGAGCTTGCATGTAATTGGTTTAGAATGGGTTTTGGATCATAATACTTATGTTCCATATCTTCTAGAAATAATATAAAAGCATTTTAACGACAGTAATTGAATACGAGGAAGAATTTTATAACTACAGTACAGAAGCTATAAAGATTTTGCAGAGGGTTCAAAGACATTTTACAAAAAAAAAAACTCATACAAAGAAACTTAAACGTGTTCTCATTACACTGCCATCTTTTCAGTTGTGACCTGATCTGTGTAAACTAAACATTTATTTGCTAATATATATGCAGCTACTATGGACACAATGTTTAGCAACCATGAAAGGGAGTACCAGAAATAGTAACCTATTGGTGTACATGTGACTGCAAGTAATACCCTGAGTGGGGAGGAAATATTTAAAAATACAGCTGGTAGAAAATGGAACAAACAGCTAATTGAATTAAGAATGATAGGTAAACTGGGAATTTTTAAAAATAGGACAGATTAGTGGTTTGGAGATAAGGTGTTCTGAATGATATTGCTGTGAGCATTGACTTTTTATAACCTCTAAGAAGGCCCTTAGCCACATAATCATACTGAAAAATGTCTTGCCTTGCTTGATGTTCTCTTCCTACAGGCCCCTGCCCTCTTTGGTCTTGGACAGACCCTTGGCGAGTAATTAGTCTCCCTCCTGTACAACTACTATGAACCAGGTCCTCACATGCAACCCTTTGCAATCCCTCTACTGCGACCTGAAAATGGTTGTTGCTTCCAGTCACTTTTTATAGGGAACATCCATTTCCACATAGACTGAGTTTGGGCAAAAAATAAACTCCTTCCTCTTCTGGGCCCTTTTCTATCTCGACCAACTAAAGTAGTCTTCAGAAAAAGACTTCTCCTCTCTCAGCTAGAATATAGACTATCAATTTTTGCATCTGCCTGGACAGAAAGCTGCACTAGACTTCAGTCTCTGCCAATTCATTACAAACTTACCACTCTGTGAGTATCACAATATCACCCTACAAAAAGCTAAATGGCTACCCAGAAAACAAAGATCTATCCAACTGTTAGGATCCTAGCTCTACAAACTATTCCAACACCAGACATTTACTCCACTTGCAGCTAAACTTCATATAAGAAACTCCTCTTACAACTCAAGACACTATTCACAAGCCATACCAACTCTCAAAAGGTAATGTGTCCTGTTTTGAAGCAGGACCAAACACACTATCCTTAATCTTTCAAAGATTTTTACTAGGCTAATGACCAGGGGGGATGCTTTCTAAGCTTAGCCAAGTGTTCCCAAATGAATAGTGATGTCCTGTATCCAAATAAAAGACTGAGGGCCAGGCATTAATAAGCAACCTCTGGCCATAAGGGACATGGTTGCCAGGCTGGTGTAAATTTCCTATTTCCCATCCACTGGTCTAATTTGTGCTTAAACTGGGTAATAGATGAACTTCTCTTTTCCTGTCACAGAATTACTGAAGTCTGACCTTATTTAAAAACTAATATACATATTATACATGACAACCTGCTTATTTAGCATAATGTACATTTTTTGTACAATTAATCTTAACTACTCTGTTATTATTACATTTCTGCAAGTTTTGGTTGCAAAATGTTTTCTTTTTCATACGGCTGAGATTGAAATTAGTCAGTGTTGATTAGTGTACTGCCATGACAGACAAATACAAACAAACAAATAAATACAGGAGAGTTATTCTGCATCCACTTACAGCCCACCCATTATACAAAAGATCTTCGGACTCTTTCTGACTACATCTGTGCATCGTTTTACTGAATGGCAGGTTTTTCAGCTCCACTATATCACAATATATTCTGTTACAAACAGCTCATGTTTGCTTTCAATATGAATATCAAAAAGTCTTGTCAGAATGTTAGAAACATACTATCTTGGCAAACCACAATTATATTTGCTGTGTTCATAACATTCATTCCTGTAAAAAAAAATAGCAAAAACTAGTCCAGGAACAAGTGAATGAGCAGTTAATCATTTTCTGAGTGACAGACGTATCACCACGCAAACTATCACACTTTCCTTGCCCACATTGTTCTAACTTTTTCTTTTCTCCTTTCTTAAAACTTTAAATAATTCTGATTTATATTATTCTGCGAAGTGCAACTGGTCTCTTCCCCTTCTTTCAACTTCCTTAAAGCGTCATCCTCTTTCTATTCTCACGCTAACTTACCATCTGTTTTTATGTTCAAATAAAATTTAAGGTGTTATTAAAATTCTTTATGATGTTAAAACAAGTAATGGAGGCTGCTGCTATGCTGGTAAACGCTCGTGCAAGCAGTATAAATCAAAGTTATAGTAAATCAAAATGGCAGGACTGAGCGAAAACAAGTGTAACACTTAAAGTTCAAAGTACTTTATTATCAATAATTAATAAGATAAGCGCTTTCGCTGTGTAGCTTCATCAGATCTTACATTCATTCTAAGATTCCACATCTTATATATACACAGGTTTTAAACAATTAATCAATCAAGTAAGTTAATTGGTATGATTATTTAAAGAAGCAGGCAGACATCAAAGACCCAGCTTAATATACAAATCTGATAAAGATAAAACCATCTAAAAACAATCTCATATATAAAGTATACATAGGAAACACATATAAAAAAAGTTATATATAAAAAATATATATAAAAAACATATCAGTTAGTACATATATATAGAATCTTTTTCACACTAATATCTATTTTAATTACATATATATGTACTAACTGATATGTTTTTTTATATATATTTTTTATATATAACTTTTTTATATATGTGTTTCCTATGTATACTTTATATATGAGATTGTTTTTAAATGGTTTTATCTTTATCAGATTTGTATATTAAGCTGGGTCTTTGATGTCTGCCTGCTTCTTTAAATAATCATACCAATTAACTTACTTGATTGATTAATTGTTTAAAACCTGTGTATATATAAGATGTGGAATCTTAGAATGAATGTAAGATCTGATGAAGCTACACAGCGAAAGCGCTTATCTTTATGATGTTAGTTCATCTAGTAGGTGCACAGTACATTCTATGTATTTATCTATTTAGTAACTCAGTAAGTAAACTAGCCAGAGGAACCTTTACATTTACAACCCAGACCAACAACTGGTAAAAAAGTTTCACAAGATTTTACAAATCTGGAGCATACAGAAGGCTGTAAAATTTTAAAGTTCGTGTTCACAATACAAATCATCTGTACTCTATAAATGTAGATGATGCCCTAAGTAAATAAGTAGGACCAAGTCTCTGCAATACTTTGGGACAAAAATGATCTGAAATAGTTGCTAGTAATGTGTTTTGTTTTAATTTGTTGTTGTTGTTTGTGTTTCGACTTTTCCCGGTTAGGGGTCGCCACAGCGGAACTCCAGTCCTCTAATGATTGGCAGCAGATTTTCATGAATGCAGAGGTGCCAGCTCGACGTTCAACCTTCAACGAAGGCATGCCAGTTTGTATAATGGATAATTTCTCCCTCATATTCTAAATGCAAAATGCCCAAAAGTGATTAATCAACAAAGTAAATAAACACAATATGTCTTAGAACTGACTGTAAGTAGTGGATGGGGCATGAAACCACTAGGCTGCCACAATTCTATGTTCTTTTTGGTTCTAGATTTAGGCAAGCCAGATACTATGAAAAGAGTAGCCATCAAAAAAATAGTGAGATAGGTCCTGCCAAGTGTGGTTGCTCTGATATGCTACACTGTCAGGGAAGTTGGAAAGTAACTGTATGAGTAATCGGACTGTAGTGTATGAAGATTGAAAAGGAATGGCGAATGGAGCATTGCTGCCTTAAGATACACTCCCATTTTGGCTAACAGAGCACAGAAGTAACCTGAAGTAACGTATTTTATGGCGCAGGTTGTGCAAATTACTTTGCCGAATTAAAATTGTTAAATTTCGTACTGTGTGTATTCTGAACAATGGAACTAAATACTGCACAAGTATGTTTACTTTTAATTAACTTACAGGAACACAGAAACAATGTTAATCAAGTGATAACAAGGACCATAGAAGACTTAGCCACATACACCTTTAAGTAGACACACTTAAATGTTCTTGCAGTCCTACATGGGTACTTAATACAACCCACCTCCCAAATCAGGCAGAGATGCACATAATCCTGGAGTAAATGTATGTCTACCCATCCAATCATCAGCAGCAGCCTTAAAACCTTCTACTTGTACCTTTTCTACCTCTACTCTCTCTATCCCCTCTACTAACTCTTCCTCTGCACTTACTCCCCTGAGGTTACACTCATACCTTTTCCACATCTATTCCTACCATCCCCTCTATCACACCCTACCCTTCTCTACTTGTAATATCCTGCGTCTTTACTAACAGAATCTGCTGTACATATTTCATGACATATAGAATATTAATAATCATTATAACAACCTATTATGTAAATAATGCTGCATTTTCCTATTATCAGCCTTTCCACATAATTTATGCTTGAAAACTATGACTATAATGTCTGTTGAGTTTTTATTCTGACAAACTAATGTATAGTTTTTCATATTTTGTGCTTGAATTTATGACTATTGTGTCCTTATAGATTTTCATACTGTTAACCATATGTATCTGGAGCTTTTCTCCCCAGGCCTCCGCTGAAAATGGGTACCTCATGACCCAGTCAGACTTTCCCGGTAAACAAATACCAAATAAATAAATGCAGATAAAAAAATATTTGACTTGTAGTGGTAATTTATTCCATAGGCTAAGAATAAGCCGAGTTGGGAACCTATCCTTCCAGCGAGTTTTGTGGTGCATTTTTTTTAAATGAAATGGCCCTCAGACCCTTTTCAGCCACCACCTGGGTCACAAGGGCAAGGTTAAACTGCTTGGCTGCAAGTTTAGTCACTTGGCGTTTTTGTATCATATGGAAATGTGCAGCATACCATTAACATACCATGGTGTAGTGAGAATGCATCTCTGGTACCCCTATGTACTTCTGAAACTGTTTACCAAAAGGGTCATTAGTGGCTATGGATATAGTCCCTAATTAGTTAATAAATTAACTAATTAATTAGTGATTAGGGACTTAATAGGAGGTTGTTGTACAGTGAGGAGTGGGAATTTTACAGATGGTGCCTCTAAAGAGGGCAAAATGTTCATATTATGTACCTATCCAGGGAGCAATTTTTAAGTTCAATGATTTCATACCCTCTGCTATGATTTCTGATGGTCCCCTGCTATTATTTTGAAAGCTGAGAGGCTGAGAAGTATGTTTCACTCTCTGATTCTCACAGCAGTGACTAAAATACATTTCTAGGTCATTATGTAGTTGTTAATTAATTTTCTCAAAAGCAAACATCTGATGTATATGCAGTCATACAAGGGGTTGTAATTGATGGGCACGTGTGTGTGTGTGTGTGTGTGTGTGTGTGTGTGTGTGTGTGTGTGTAGTGTACATACTTGGTTCCCACAGTAGTTATGGTGTAAAGGAAGGGATTGATTGTAATAAACAGAAGAATCATTATATGAGCCATGTTCTTTGTGTACAGTCATTGGTTTTCTTGTTTTACTAAATGTTGACAATGCATTTATCATTTCGCTGTAAAATAAATTGGACACCATGATGTCTACAAGTATAAAGGCATTCAGGTGAGACATGGACTGCGTTTGGGCTGTAACAGTGTCCAGCACTTATTGCATATTAATAAGGCTACTGGCTATTAATGAGCTACCTCCAGCAGTACATCAGCTTATGTTCGTCTTCGGTGTGACTCTGACCAAGTCACTTCAAACAACACTCCTGAAAAGAGGCTGTCCCAGGCTGTTACCAAACATTTATCTTTTGATCCCTCCACCATTCACATTGCTACTAATTAGTGATTCACTATATGACATCTGACTACAAACCCCAGCAGGTCTCTTGTAGTGTGATGGGGTGCCAGATACATGTGAATCTCAAGGGAAGAGAGGTTTACTGTTCCTCATGTTAAGTTTGTTTTCAGCATGAGAGTATTTTGTGTAGCATACGGCTGTCAGTGTTTTACTGTAAAATTTGAAATAAGTTCTAAATAAAATCTAGAATTTCAGTACAAAACAAGTACAGCTTGCTGTTGTTGAGTGTGCGTTTTGTGAATCTTTTTGTCTTTTTACTGAGGCACAAATGTCTTTATGTTATTCTCCCACTTCTCTTGTATTGCTAGCTACTGACTTGATTTGTTACACTGTAGCATACAATGCTTCATCCAAACCATAATTCTTGAACATAATAAATTTATTGTCAGTGTTGTGCATATTACAGAATTTGTAAAATATGCATGTTATTAATAAGACTAAGACAGAATATATGTGTGTGAATGAGAGGGAGGATAGAGGAATGGTGAGGATGCAAGGAGTAGAGGTGGCGAAGGTGGATGAGTTTAAATACTTGGGATCAATAGTTCAGAGTAATGGTGAGTGTGGAAGAGAGGTGAAGGAGAGAGTACAGGCAGGATGGAGTGGGTGGAGAAGAGTGTCAGGAGTGATTTGTGACAGACGAGTACCTGTAAGAGTGAAAGGGAAGGTCTACAAGAGGGTAGTGAGACCAGCTATGTTACATGGGTTGGAGACAGTGGCATTGACAAAAAGGCAGGAGTTTGAGCTGGATGTGGCAGAATTAAAGATGTTCAGATTTGCACTGGGTGTGACGAGGGTGGGCAGGATCAGGAATAAGTATATTAGAGGGTCAGCCCAGGTTGGAAGGTTTGGAGACAAAGCCAGAGAGGCACGATTACGTTGGTTTGCACATGTGCTGAGGAGGGATGCTGACTATATTGGGAAAAAGATGCTAAGGATGAAGCTACCAGGTAACAGGAAAAGAGGAAGGCCTAAGATAAGGTTTATGGATGTGGTGAGAGAGAACATGCAGGTGGTTGGTGTGACAGAGCAAGATGCAGAGGACAGGAAGAAATGGAAACAGATGATCTGCTGTGGCGACCCCTAATGGGAACAGCCGAAAGATGATGATGATGATGATTAATAAGACTATGGTAAGAGTATTCATGGCCTCCCTGCATTTGCACAGGTTTTCTCAGGGTGCCCTGGGTTCCTCCCATATTCCAAAGTCATACAGTAGATGAAATGTACACACTAAATCGGTCATGTGAGTGCACATGTTTGTGTGTGTGTGTGTGTGTGTGTGTGTGTGTGTGTGTGTGAGTGTGTGTTATGGAAGTACAACAGTGGCATGGCTAGCTACCCACTGGTATAAACATCGACTGTAGAGGACGGTCATCACTGCTGTTGTAACACCCCAACCCCATAAGCAAAAATGGCAAAAAGAAGGTTATAGCTGGATTTGTTGTTTTTCATAGAGAAATGGTATTTCCTGTTTAACAATGGATTGAGTGTAAATTATGTGTGTGTGTGTGTGTGTGTGTGTGTGTGTGTGTGTGTGTGTGTGTGTGTATATATATATATATATATATATATATATATATATATATATATATATATACACATACACACACATATATATTTGTCTTCAGATATCTTACATGCCCTACCAGCTAGCTAACAAGCCCAGATTGTGCTCCGGCAAGAAAGAAAGCCTGGAGTCGTCATTGTATACTGCAGTCATAGGAGGCTTAGCAGCAGAAAGTTAAATTAAGGATCACAAGGGGTCCCAACTGCAACTGCTATGAAATACATTCATCTTTCTCTAAGAGGTGGTTTGTTCCCTTATATACCCTTTCACTGTAGCCATCTTGGGGATATTAAGCTTTGCCATTCTCTCCCTGATACCACCTAGCTACAGCTCCACCTATGCAAGCTGATTTTTCTGTATTCCTGATGGCAAATGGCAAACTGAGAGGGTAGATGTGAAATTATTTCACTGGAATATGACAGAAAATTCACACCATAGTAAACAAGTGTAATCACTACAAGAAGAATGAATGAGGCAGGAATAAGTTATTTTATACAGTCCTAACTGCCGTCATGCAGTCAGTGAAGCCAACATATGACTTGTTCTTTTGGTTACCTTGCTATTGTCTCCTCTAGATCAAAGCAATTGACAACCTATAAGAACAAGCAGGATGCCTGAGATGGCCATGGCCAGAAGGACTACATTACCTAGTCAATCAGTAAAAATGTTGTAGTTTCTAGGTACTGCTTCAGGCTGTGGGTAGTGAGAAGTGTATATTCTTTCCAATTGTCAATAATCCTCATCTTTTATCTGGTTGCCGGGAGGTTAGAACTAGGGTCTCCAGAAGTCAGCTTAATCATGGAGCAGAATGAAGCTTGTGTAATAAAAGTCAAATAAAATAAATAGAAAATATCCCTCTTAGCTCTGATTTAATCAAATTATGTGTCAGAAATTACAGAAAGTCTTTCAAATGTTAAACATACAAAAAAAAAATCTAAAAACAGACACACCGTTATTAAGCCGCCTTAGAACATGTCTGGTGGCTCAAACATTGTTTTTTTTTCAGTCTGTCCCAAAGTGTTTCCTCCTGAGCAAATGCAGCTCTAGGTGTTAGACTAAGCCTGGGAGAAGACATGGCCCCCAAACATCAAAATACCTGCTTTAGTTCCAAACAGAAAAACAGAGAAACAAAAAAAAAATGATATGGATCCACAAGAAGAAAAGACAAATGGATAAGAATGAAGCTCAGAGATACAGCACAAAAAGGAAAACTATCTCTCAATAAAGAGTTGAAGTGATGCTGGTACAGACAGAGTTAGTTCTACAAGGAAGCTTTCCTGTATGATGACTAGCGTGCCAAAAAACTATGACATAGATACCTCAGATTAAGTGATCTAAAGAGGCTATGCATTACTGATTAAGGTTGATTTAGTTATTTATTTAGTTTCTTTGAAGAGGTAAAGCTTCTGGCTAAACATTCTGAAATCAGGAATAACTAATCTAACATGTGCTCTACAGCAGAGATGCAGAGAATAAAATAAAACAAGGTCGACAGAATGTAATACAAGGTGCCAGAGATGAACCCTTGAAAGTAAAGTAAGGCTATAGTTTTGAAACAACCTTTGCCTACATCCTAACAAACATATACGGGACTAAAATGACACGATGAAAACTACTGTACTGCACGCTTTGGAATGTTAAAAAAAAAGACAGAGACAGATACCATTTTAAGTACAGTGACAAACCTTCAGTTGCAAAAGCTACTCTGCAAGCTATCAAAAAATTGGCGAACTGTCATTCCCAACATCAAAACAAGTACATTTGTTTCACACTGACACAAAGTCCAGTCCTGCTCAAGCCAGCAAGAAAAGTGTGCAGCTCATAATGGCTATGTTGCAGCTGTTACCATTTCTGTTTAAGACAGATTTCTCACAGTTTGTAAGAACAAGAGAAAGTCTTAATTACAAATGTGACCATGCTGACTCTTACAACAGCTCATTTTTATACATTTCGTCTTAACAACTTGTAATATGAAACCATCTGTTGGTTTCTTTAATCTCAGAAGGCATCGTTAGTCTATCATCTGTGTGTGCGCATTATCTTTAAAGCAGTTTTGGATGATAATTTATAAAACTGTTACATAATTAAATGGGAACATAACACAAAGTTTTGCATCAAAGTTTAAATAGCAAGATAACTTGAAGTTCAATGAAGATATCCAGATTTACTTTTTTTTTTCAATAATTTTTATTTTCATTTTGCATTTATAAAAGCACAAAAAAATTCATATTTACAACATTACCATAAGAGTAAAAACAAAATGAAAACTCCAGCAAAGCTACAACTTCCACTGAGTGACCTCCCAGACCTCTTGTATCAGAGGCACATGTATATATGCAAATGATCCTTATGAACATCAGGTGTTTCAGCTAATTGGCGATTCTGAATTTCCATGACTTGTTTCATCATTTTAATGGACAATTTCAGGCCAAGAAAGCCAAACCCTACTAGCTGTGGGTATGAATATTTCGGCCTTATGAACTCGTCAGCACAGCACAAGAAGAGTGATTGACTAAACATTAGAAACACAGGGTTGTTATACCCAGCTGATGTCCATTATCATTAGGGTCACTGCAAAAATATCCCAAGCAACAAACTAAAACAATGAGTGAGAAGGTCACTGAAAAACCAATCAGTAAAAGCAAAATGAATCCAGCAAAGCTAGAACTTCCACTGAGTGACCTCCTAAACCTCTTGTATCAGAGGCACATGGGATATATGCAAATGATCCTTATGAACATCAGGTGTTTAAGCTAATTGGCAAGAGAAAGTTATACATTGTAGTCAATATAGAAACCTGAAGGTCATATAACAAACCTATTTACACTACATACATAGATGCTTTCTCAAACAAGTTTAAACAATATAAAGACAACACATACAGTAATATTTGCAATACTATATTTTGTTGTGAGTTTGTGGATATATATTGCTAGGCTCCCTTATAACACGTTACTCTATAGTGTGCTTGATGTTTTATGCTAGTATGATATTAAAGGTTTGTTCCCAAGTTGCTTGAGTTTTGCTGTTTTTGTTTCTTTTATCCATTACTATTTTGTGAGCCGATAGATGTTTAATAGCCACTTTCTTAAAACCCTCCCAAGAGATGTTCATAGAGTCTATCCATTTGAGGGCTATATATAGTTTTATTAATGAGAATATGGTTATAAGTGGGTTTGCTTGTTTTACTGAGAAGTTAGATGGGCGAATATGTAAAATGGTAAATTCCCATGAAACTGTTAATGATTGATATCCTACTTTTTTTTAATTGCAGTTTCAGTGAATTCCAGAGTTTATAGATGCATTTGCAACTCCAAAATATATGCATTAAGTCTGCTATCTGATCCTTGCAGTGTAGACAGTATGGTGATTTTGTTGCATTGAATTTGTGTATATACATATATATATATATATGTACATATATATATATATATATATATATACATATATATATATATATATATATATATATATATATATATATAGGATCCTAAAAAGACCAGAATCTCGTACTAGAAACTAACACTCCCCAAGAACAAAGGGGGTTTGAACCTACCAGATTTTAAAACTTATTACTCTATTATCCACACAAACAGAATACTGAGAATAGCAGAGCATAACCCGTCAGCAAAAACTTGGTCACCGCCATGGGTGATAATATACTACAGATACATCAAATCACTAGGCATCAATCCCAAAGTACTTCCCTTTCTGAACAGATTTAGTTTTCTATCTCGTAACATATGCTGTTTTTTCACAGAATGGTCACTTCTTCGGGATTACTGTTGTAATTAACAGACATGTATGATGGCCTATGGGACTAAGAACCTATAGCCAAGTAACGTAATGATAGGATTTGCATAAGTAAAAATGCACACAGTCATTATGCTGGGAAACATTTCTTACTAAATTAATTTCAGGATTGCAAAAGTAATTTGGTTATTTTCAGCTGCCAGATAAGAACACGCTAGAGGATAAAAAGGAGACGTTTCAAATGGCATCAGTGTTTGAGATGGTTATGAGTTAAAAGTGCAGCCTAGATAAGACATGCACAGCCAAAGACTTTCCACACCTCTTTGTCTCAAAGCATAAATATTTATGCAATAACCAATGAGTGGGTGTGATATACTGAATATTTATCCACTGTTGGTGTGGTTTCATCACAAGGGCGAAGCTAAAGTGATTAAACAAAGCCAACCATGGGTAAATCTTCAATAAATCCATTCCCACGAGTCAGTTACAGCTATTATACAATGACATTATTTAAGAAAGAAATGACTTACTTTTCTTAAATTATATATTTGTATAATGGTGGCGTGGTGTTCCACTGCATTGTTTCAGCATTTGTCCACTTTGCTGATGTACTGCGCATGCATATGGGACTTTTATTCCCATGCTTACACAGTACGTCAGTGCTTTAGAAAGCAGCAATGTAGAAATGAAGATCTCTGTTACGAACTGTAAAATCCAGACTGTTTAGAGGTACAAGAGGGACAGGGCAAAAATACAAGGAAAATCAGGTAAGTTTCTTTAGTTTTCCGGAACATACCTGACTGTCCTTGTATTTCCTCTGCCCTCAGTATGTACCTCTCAATCATTCCAGAGCACATACTAAAAGAAGAAAGTCCAACCGCACTTCAGCAACCAGACTTTTTTTTTTACTGGTATATGCTCGATTTACATGGGCATGCTGGTTGGGCTGACCAATCTGAGTGCATGTTTTTGAATACTAATGAGCTATCATTGTATAACAGAGGTTAATGCATGAAGTTCCATAACCACTTACTCATGCAGTGATGCAATGGCTAATGGAGAAAGTGTTAACTACATTTCAGTTAAGAATTTTCACTTCTTACACTACTAGCTGTGAGGAGTTCACCCAGGGTTGCCAGATTTCTGACAGGCCAGGTAGGGACAAAAAAAAAAAGGTCTTTCACACTAACTGAAGACCAAAAAAAAAAGGTCTTTAATTCCGCATTGAAGACAAGTAGCTCCGTGTTTGGGGATTTTTGATTGGTCTTTATGCCGGTATACGAGCCAGTCAAAAAAATCTCACGGTGGACCATCTTCTGTTTAATGCAGAACATCAGGCAGTTTCGCATTAAAAAGAAGTAGCTCCATTTTATGATTTTTTTGACTGGCTCGTACACCGGCATACAGGCCAATAAAAAAAAAACAAATGGGAGGCTGTTTTGCTGGGATTTTAACCGGCAGTGCAGGACTTGGGATCAGGCTGCTGATCTAGGGACAGTCCCGCTCAAATAGGGACATCTGGCAACCCTGAGTTCACCACACCCATAAAATAACAGGAACTTTACTGAAAACATGCAGTTATTCTGAGCAAAGCTGACATTTTGTGACAAGAATCATATCTCAAATGAAATTAGGAAGACAAGTTTTAGATTTACATGGGAAATATGAATGCCTGCATCACAATGAATCTTCAAAGACTAAAAGATGAAGCAGAGTTCATAATTAGGAATAAAACCTGCAAAATCCACGTTCTTTCCTTTCAGAAATAAACAGACATAAGCAATGGCCTAATATACAACAAAGTTATAGAACTAAGTCATGACCTGAAACACATATGTGAAAAAAGAAGGACGTGCAATGGTAGGGATTCAGAGGGATACGTGTAACTGTATGAACCGTAGCAAAACAAGGAGCACTGTGTTCGGCATCCATCAGACCTGTCATTGAGTACAATGCCCCCTTTGGTATGTACCTAACCAGGTACATCCAACAATTAGAATATCCACAGGGGTTATGCATTAAAAGAATACAGGGTGCAAGCAACGTGTCCTCTGCAGACAGTCTCATAGCCCTATCCCTGTATTTTGTCTACTAAAGGCTGTTGATGGGGGATGTATGCCTGACATACAAGGCTTTACCAGACCCCCAGTATGGTGGACCTCCTGCATATCTGCATAACAAACAGCACCAGACATACTAGTTCTAAAGACTTCAACCTTGCCTGTGATAAAAATAGGACCTGCTGGAGAGACACTTGTGTACTGCAGAGACCACCCCTTCTCTGGAACAGGCATGCACTGCATGCACCTGAACACATACATACAGTAGAGAGTCAATTATCTGAATGTCAGTTATCAGAATGCAGCCTTCCAGAGTTATCGGTTAGGAAAACACATAAAGTCTGAATATGTAAACGTTATACGTATTCACTTGTGTGGGTTTTTTGAGCTTGTAGCCCACTTGTGTGTGAAAAATATTCTTTATTGTCCATTGGAATCACTGAATGGTTGAAAAGTGTATTCCCTATGTGCAAAACAAACAAGATTTTAGAAGTTTTTTTTATCCGGTTTAATGTATGTTTGACTATCCGAACAGCTTGATTATCCGAAATACCCTAGGTCCCATTTAGTTCGGACAATCGATTCTCTACTGCACTGCATGCTTTGAACCACTCACATCTGACCATACACTTATAAAACCAGCGTGTTGTCCTAAAATGCACACACATACACATATAAGCAAACCTGGCATCTCTTTCACCTGTACAAGACAGACGGCACACACAAGCACACTCAGCTCATCTTACCCACGTGTGAGCACCTCAAAACAAATACAGCGAACTTTCACTGACACAAGCAACCTTTGGACTCTGTTATATAGGGACAGCAATGCACTATACAAGACAGATTCCTCAACTTATTTTGACAAATATGTATAGTCGATCACTACGCATATTCGATGATGGTGCTGTTTTAAAATGTGGGCCTGAGCAGCCAAAACTCAACCACCAGGGCTACAATCAATAGCACAAATCCATATGCTGCAATATAATGAAAGCAGACAGATAACTAAACAATACATAATCAAGCACACTGTAACAGAATTTAAACAGACAGCTACAGAAAGTCTAGTGCAGTATTCAGTTCAACACATACTTTTCACATCACATACTGGGGTCAACCAGGGGGTAGAAGGATGTGAAAACATTTAAACAGTGTTACAATAAAAGTGGTAAAGTATATCAGCAGTCTTTCTGTGGAAGTTAGGTTATAAAGTCCAACTAAGTTTAAAGCTGATGTAGTTTTTTAATCATCTTCGGGTTTATTTTGAGTAAGAAACAAAATAGAGATTTTGATTAATTCTATATTAGTTAAGCTGTTGCAAAATTTGCTGGGGCAACTTGCTACAGCTTTTCTCCTACAATGGCATGGCCAAAGCTGGGTCCATGCAGGAGTGTCTCAACAGTTGGAGTATAAAGGAAATAAGGGTGTCTTTTACTTCTCAGTTTATTTATAAGGGAAGAACATTAAGTGATCTACATCAGTTTAAAGGTAAACCTTGAAATAAGTAGGGCAGGTAAAACAGTAGTCTGTATCCAGTTAGCCTTACGAACTGAACTGGTGTGTGTGTGTGTGTGTGTGTGTGTGTGTGTGTGTGTGTGTGTGTGTGTGTGTGTGTGTGTGTGTGTGTGTGTGTGTGTGTGTGTGAGTGCATGTGTGATACGTACAAAGAAAGGCCTGGCAATCAGATCCGGCCTTAGGTCAACTGGTGCCCTAGGCAAAAGGGCTCCATGGCACCCTCCCCACACCACCTGGTGTCCCCATCCTGGTCTACCTACACCAAATAAATACTGGAAGAGCACCCCTGCTAGAGCAGCACCCTAGGCAGCTGCCTAGTTGGCCTATGCCTAAGGCTGGCTATGCTGGCAATCTATTTCCATTCCCTACTTAAATGAACTCCATGGATGGAGGTGGCCATTCTTATTGTCACTACAGAAGTCACATGCAACTCAACAGTAATGGATGGTGAGTTACATTCATTTCTGGGAGATAAGAAAATAAATATACAGTTATTAATTTGGGACTGGATGAGATGGGTACTGGGAAGACAGTGAACAGTAACAACAGGGAGAGAAGATTTCAATTCTGGATAACTGCATCAACAGCATGGCCTAGCTGGTTTGGGTGGTGATGAGGATTGCAATAACAAAGAAGCTTTCCAGCTCAGCTTTGACTTTTATTTTACTATTTCCATATGGAATGTGAAGGAATGATCAGGGTTCATAGCAAGACTAATGTACTTGTATTCCAGAACTTGAGTTATCTGAATGCTGGCACTGTTAAGCAGCTTTTGGGTTATGCCACATAACACCATGACAGTTTCAGTATTGTTTAGTATAGCTTACTAGTGCAGAACCACAGATATATATACTGAGAAAATATGATGGAGTTCCTTTTGAATTTGTTCTTTAAAGGGGTCTGCTCGGTACAGAATTACATCATCAGCACACAGTGTAACTGCTGATGGTTTATTTGTGGCAGTGTTGTCATTTACAAATAAGGAGAACACAAAAGTCCCCCCTAATAAACCTCACAATTATATCTAATAATGGCACTGTCATATCTCCTGACCCAACCACTAAAACTCTTAGGAGTAATAATTGACCACAACCTTAACTTTGACACACACATTAACACTACAATAAAATCAGTTAACAGAAAACTAGGCTCCCTTTATAGGATTAAACGCCTCCTTACTCCAACGGCTAGAACTACTATTGCCCACACCCATCTTATCTCCACCCACCTCTATGCCTCACCCATTTATACCAATCTATCCAAAACCAGCCTCAACAAACTGGTAACCTCCTATAATAATATTGCCAGATTTGCCACTGGCTCCCCATTTAGAACCCACCATTATCACAATCTAAAACAACTAGGATGGCTGGAACTGCATAATCAGCTTCAATTTCACCAACTTATTATTGCCCACAAGACCCTTTATCATCCTAGTAATACTCCAATACTCACTAGCCTTACCACCCCCTACAAAAAATCTTACAACCCTACGCTCAGCAAATAAACTACTGGTATCCATTCATAAATCCAACAATAAGGCTGGAGACTCACTGTTCTCCAACACCATGGGGAAAATCCGGAACCTGCTTCCTAGTGAACTCTCATCTCTTTCCTCAACACTACTTTTCAAAATGAAACATAAAGTTTACCTTAATTCTCACTGGCTTTGCCCGTGTACTAATAATCTAAACTAATAATCCCCTCCTGATATGTCCACTGCTTACTTATCTCACTACAGCTACACTCTGTCTACTTCCTTCATGAACCTTAGCAAATGTGATCCGTAAGCTACTTAAGTCTGTCTTGACTTAGTCTTTCTTGGGAACCTCTACAGAGTATGAACTTGCATAGCAAGCTTTCTACTGTCCTACCTTATAAATTCTTGTTTCTTTCTTTTTAAAATATGTTAGCTATATGAATACAATGCTGTTATGTAAAATTGCGTTTCTGGTCTTAAAATTGTACTGTACTGATGTTGCTATTATCTCTTTAGTGGAGCTTATCTCCCCGGGCCTCTACTGAAAACGGACATATATTCAGTTGGACTAGCACGGTCAACAAATGTAAAATAAAATAAAATAAACAATAGTGAATAACACAAAGGTTTTGTGCTAGATGTAATGAGAAGATTCCTTCATTAGAGTTATGATTTTTCTACTTGCACCTTAAATGTTCTTTGGAAACGATAGCTGTAAAGGTAGTACAGTGAGATATGCTGAATCATTTAAGTATAAGCCTGTTTAGAATGATATGATGACAAGGAGGTTTAAATGCACCAGTAAGATCAATAAATATACTGCCAGTAAGCCCACCTTTTAAAATGGCTGAAAAAAAGTCGCACTGGTTACAGTGTATATATAAATGTTTGTATATTACATCCAGACCTATAACCATGCTGCATTCTTCCTATGGATCTGAATCATCCAATACATATTTAAAATGTGCTGCGTGTGTTAATTAAATAATGCATGAAACTCAGGCCTGTGTGTGTTATTTAATGAAATCAAAATAATCATCTAACAAAACGCTTCCAAACATTAACAGAAACAAAACATTCTATAAACTCAGCGCATAAGTTCAGTAGTTGACAGAAAAAGTCAACATACATCACGCATCAGCTGAAATGAAAATCCCCAAGCAGTCTGCTTGAAAATATCCCCATAAGAAAATAAAAAGAAGGCATCTGCTACATATTAATACACAAAAGGAAAAAGCAAATGGAAGATATAAGTGAAAACATGGTAGTTCACCCACTATGACACAAAATGTTGTTTTGAGCATGATTTGGCATGATAGTGCTTCCAACATTCCTGCTGTTCGGCCAGTATCATAAGCACACAAATGTACCTTATGTATCCTGCATCTGGGATATGCCTAACCCACTTCCCATCAACATGGCTACAGCTACAAGGACAATGCTACTTTTCTTATTCAGGTTCTAGGATAGTAATGCATTAACAGTAGGTAAAAGGGCTGCTGAGTTTGCAGCCAACATGGGCAAATAAAGACATTTTCTGCATTATATCAGTAATGCATTAAGAGTAGGTAGAGGGGCTGGTGAGGTTGCAGCCAGCATGGGCAAACAAAGACACTTTCTGCATTATATCAGTAATGCATTAACAGTAGGTAGAGGGGCTGGTGAGGTTGCAGCCAGCATGGGCAAACAAAGATATTTTCTACATTATATCAGTAATGCATTAATAGTAGGTAAAGGGGCTGCTGAGGTTGCAGCCAGCATGGGCAAACAAAGATATTTTCTGCAATATGAATGTAAACAGAAGGGTGTAAAGGGAATGAAGGAAGGGAGAACAAAATGGAAAAGAAATAAGATGAAGGAAAGGATTGAGGCATCTAGGATATCCAATAGAAGTAAAACAGGCTATAAGATGGATATGGGTAAGCAGATAGCCGGGGCAAAAAATGTCTAGTACATGAGCAACAGAAAAAAAATTAAATACAAGGGGATATTTTTGTGCCTTCCTTCAGAAAGGAGAGGAAGATAAGACTAGAAGAATGGGAGAGTGAACTGGTCAAGAAAAAAGAGCAATTGCACAGACAACGTAGCAAGAAGCGAAAAGGTGGATAAAAAAGAATCCGTGTACTCCTGTTGGATGCCCAGTTCAATACAATGGGGTATATTGCTTTTTTACTTGCTAGCTGCAGTATGGTACTGAAGACTGAGGAAACAGAGTGGAGAGAGCAGTAAGGGTAACATTTCTGGATGTTTCTCTTTCTCCATGTTTGCCAGATCTTGACATTAGTATACTTAAGTAATAGTAGGTTGTTCGTTACTTATCCTCATCTCAAAGCGGCTCACAACACATGAAATCAGTCACAACACTTTTGTGACAGTTAAAGAACACACACTGTCAATATGGTGTTCATGACAATAGGTCAACAGACATTAATGTCCAGCATCAGTCCACTGAACCCTATATGTCAATATCAGAAATGTCAACATATGGGAATAACTGGGACGTGTACAGTGTGATTGTGGTATAGTGAGGATATAGAAATTGTCCCTTTCTTCACTATAGTGTGATCTTGGAGTTAGTATACAATAAGCAAAGTGGAGGGGGGGGGGCACAGCAACTGTTTTTCTTTTTTTGCTGGTTTGGCCTTTTGACTGTCAGTGATAAGGCACTCTACATTCAGCAGGTCATTTTAATAACAAGAATCCCTCTATATGCTAACAGACACACAGAATGCTTTTGCAACCCCATGCAAGGGCTTTGCCTTCTAAAACTCCTCTCTCAACTAATGTCATTTTAAGGTTGCTGCACCTTACAGGAAGTGCAATCACTGACTGGTACAGCAATTTGTGTCTTGCTACTTCTCCAAGGTGACCATACTTTGTACTACCCACAGCTCACCAGCTTGTGAGTCTTGCACTCTTATCCCAAAGCAAAGCTAAGATGTCCAAGCAACAGTGACTACCTGGTGAGAGTAGAGGCTCTTGCCTACCTAAAAATCACTTTTTCCTTCAGTTGTATCTTGCTTAATATCTTTAGGTTAACTGAACATTATTTTTTTATTTATGCTATCCACCAGCATATGCAGACTTGATGGGTGGTCTCTTGTTGCACGCGTGCGCGCGCACACACACACACACACATTATATATATGTATGTCTGTATTTTATATAAATATACATATATATATATATATATATATATATATATATATATATATATATATATATATATATATATAGGTTCATAGGTGTGTACTAGGCTAATGGCCCTGGAGCCTTTACAAGCCTAGCCCATGGGATTACCCTGGCATCGTGCCACCCAACCTTAGTTCCTAGTGCCTCTGTCGAGTAGAGCCACTGGAGTGATCCCTGGGGTGAATTTTTTATTGCCAATTCACTCTGTAAAGGCTGCCAGCCTAGCCAGATAGAATTGTGCAGATAATTCTATCATTTGTAAATATGAATGTTGAACTACAAGCTTGTTTGTTTAAATTAAAGAATATGCTGTGAAATGTTGAAATTAAAACAATGTGGCAACATTGCCCTCTGCTGTAAAGAAAGCTAAGTCAAGCATTTCTTGTTGGTCCTTTGAAATTAAAATTATCTCATGACTGCCTTTGATGTATACAATTCAGCTCTGGCTGGGCTAGATGAAGGCTTCTTCCTATTGTTTTAAGGCTAAAGTTAATGACCAGAATTTACATGTGGAATGTTCTTTATTGCTCTAAGTGTAAAATAATGTAAATGCAGTTTCTGTCAGCTTGGGAACACCAGGAAAGTGTGAAATGATATAATGTTTTATCAGAACTGCAGTTTCAAATTAAACAGAGAGAACCAGAGATTATGAAGCATTTTTGTCTTGATATCCAACTGATCAGCACTCTGCCTGTTGTCTTATGTAAGTTATCTTAGACTTGTGTTTTCTTTTAGAGCGCTATAAATTAGAAGGTTTAGACCTACCCCAGGATTCACGAAGCCTCCGTGTAAGAGTTATAACTCTTACACGGAGGCTGCAGTTAAACGGAGTGATGTCAGCATGCTCTGCATATTCATGAGAGCATGCTGAATCACACCTAAGTCTAACACGGTCCGTGTAAGACAGTAGGGGGCGTGTCCGTAGGCTGAGCCCTGCAAGCGGACACGCCCCCAGAAGTCTAAAAGTGCCCAAAGTAGACACCCACAACAGAGTCCACGGAAATGTGAATAAACACAACACAACACATGCCCCTACAGACTATAAACATAAAAGAAATATAAATGAACATGTCATATTTTTTTAAATTGTAAAGATGTTTAACCGTGAGTGCGCTCATTTGCGCGGGCGTGCCCGTAGCGCAGCTACAGTTAGCAGTCAATGGGAAAGCATATAAGAACTAAATATGCAAAATAAGCCAGGAAGCAATAGCGTAGCGGTAGAGATGCCGGCTGCAGACCAGGCATTCATGGTTCAAGTCCCCACAACACAAATTTTTTATTTTTGCAAAATAAGCAGGAAACAAGTCCCTGACACATATGTACACATAAAACCAGAATATATGTAAAATGCAATGAAATATCCCATTTATATTGAATAAATGTGAGCTAAGAAATTAATATAAACTGCCAGATGTGCCCATAGCTGAGCTACAGTACAACAGAGTGAGTGTATGTGCCCGTAAATAAGCATTGGTCCAACTGGTGCAAACTGAGTGCCCGTAGCTGAGCAGTGGTTTACCAAGCTAAATATATGTGCTCCTAACTGATCTGAGTGGAATATGTGTGCCGATAGCCAAATGAGGCTTAAACCAGTGTACCCCGTTTGCGCGGAGCTGCGCACCGCGCAAACGAGCTAACCGACGAGCAACGGTGAGCAAGCCGTATCCAAACTGCCTTTACACAGACACACCCCTCAACATGTCTAGACAGTCATGAAAAATAAAAATCAGTGGCCAGGTTCGAACCCAGGATACTATACACCATAGTCAAGGTACAGAACCACTAAGCCATGACAGCAGTACCTAGAAATGCAATAATAGCTCATATATAGGAATGAATACAAACTACAGCATGACAATGCAGGTTTACTGAAGTTGATACAATTCCAAACTGGCCAATCACAGATATGTGTGGGAAAAACGGACTATATAAGCCCCATAGGCGGGAATACACAGCATAAACGATTGTAAAACAGACCTGCAGGCAGAATGTCAGGTGTAGGTGAGGGTAGTCGCTTTCAAGCGCAGAGGTGGGGTGTTGAAGAGTCCAGGTACATGGCCTGGCTCCTAGTCCACAACCATGAGGCCCAACTCATGCAGGGCCAGGTCCTCTGGGGAGCGTACAGGGCTGAGGCGTGGGACCAGTTGGCTCATGAACTCACCAGTGCCACAGGAATTCCAAGGACAGGTGAGCAGGTCCGTCATCACCATGCAGACCTGAAGAGATGCAAGCAGGACCAACTGAACCTTTGGATCCAGGAGGCCCGGCAATCACCCAACGCCCCACCACTGAGTAAGTAACAATTAATTATGTATGTAGAAAGTTAAACTACCTGAAATTATGGAGATGTGTATTCCAATATTACTTCATTTATCTTACAGCTGCAGGTGTCCGTTCTGCGAACCGCAGAGCCTATGCCAATAGGCTGGTGCAGTTGCGCCACCAGGCAGGTCAGTAATCCACTACTAGTAACTGTAAAGATATATAAATGTATGACAGTCAGCAAAAGAGTGCAGTGTAGCCAGGAAGGAATTAAATCTGCAAGTAACAGTGTGAAAGTGTATGCAAGTATTGCCTGATTACAACAGTTCCCAGCCTGTAAGTGTAAACTAAACATGACACTGTCCAACATATATTTTTAAGTAAAACTGCCCTGCCTGTAAGAAAATAGTACACAACCTGCAGCAGCATGTAAAGTATAGCTGCAGAAGAGGATGAAATCACATGTGTGAAATATATCCCTGTGGAAATACTGAAACATGACAGAAGTGAGACTGCTGGAAAGAACTGTAATAACTGTTGTTAAAACATGTCAATAAAGCCTAGAAATACCAGTCTGAATAGTAACATGAAAGCAAGTGAGAGAGTGTGAGAAAGTGTCAGGAATACAGCAATACAGTAGTTATAACCCCTGAATAAACCATACTGCAGTTAGGACAGAATTAAATGCATGTGAGACTCAGAACCAAACAGCAAAATCTGTTCAAAGTGTTGCTGCATGGGGAATGTGTACACCAACATCTGGATATGTTTCTCCCAGTCTGAAATACGCAGATAGGATGATTGTCTGATATACCAAACATCCACACTTGTCCACAAGTATATAAAGCACAGGTAACAGGATGATGTATCGGAACAAAGCTCAATATGAATGTGTATGAACAGCAATAAAATGTAGATTGATGTTGCAGTAACAGTTCCATCTGCAAGGTTAAGTAGTTAACATATAGGACACTGTAGTTAGAACAGTAGTGTGTATATAACTGTAGCTATTAGAAATGTACAGCATATGTATTTGTATTCGAAGGTGTTAATATTACTTTATTTACCCCACCCTCTAACCACCTATAACCCATTCCATGTGAAAATGGTATGTGCAATCACAATTACCACCCCTGGACATCTGTCCTGTTGGGTCATATATATTTGCATGTCTGTTGATGCATCCGCCCTGTTCATACATCCACACCTGATGGCCTGTTGCCATCAATCAACCCTGCATGTTGTTGGACTGTGTATTACTGTTCAAATTATGCATGTGTTATGCATGCTGTTCAATGGTGTGAATATCTGGGTGTTTGGTTAATGGGAATACTAATGCATGCTGTTACAACTAATTGTGAATGGTATTAAATGTCACTAACCCAAACTGTCATGACATAATGCAAAACATAGAATGACAGGGAAGGCGGGTTCCAGCGGACCCACCTCTCCCACCTCAGCTGGCGAGTGCACCTGGCACTAGTGCCAAGTCCGGACCCTCCTCCGGTGGCCCTGTGCCACCTGTGGGTGGAAGCGCTGCAGGGGATGGGGCTCGCCCCCCCTCTGCAAGTGTGGCCGGAGGAGATCCACCACTCACCCTCCGTAGCGTCCGGACTGTGGTGCGTAGGGAGATTCGGGACTCTGTCCTCGAGCCCCTACGCCAGCTCGAGGCATGGGTGGCGCAACTAACGGGCATGCCCGTTGCCCCGCCTACACAGCCCCCAGCACAGCCCCGTCCTGGGCAGTGAAGGAACAGTGGCAACTGCCTATGGGTGGGGATATCAGTTCCACTGTTGCCATCTGTGGGCTCATGGGCTCTGGATATCCAAACCTCCGTCCCCGTCAATTGTGTAACCCCCCCACACGTGTCATACACTGCCCCTGTATGCGTCTTGTTTGTGTTGTCTGTCAACCTACCCAACCTACCTCCCCAGCTGTACTGACTACCTTCACCTGACATACCACTCTCACCTGAAAAAAAAAAAAAGGGCACTCTGTACCCACAAAAAAATTACGCCCCATACATAGCTACCCATTCCGCACACATGTCTACTGGACATGGAACCTATCAATTCCAATTGGCTGTACAACAAGTATTATTGTTGTCCTGACACCTCTCTCAGGGGTGGAAGGTTTCAAATGTCACACCAAATTACATACATATGCACAGCTGTTGCTGCTGAAGAAATGGGCAGCTATGGGCCTTACCTACATCCCTCCTGCATATCCCAAGCTTGTTTCCCTACTGTCTTACCCTCTTTGTGACCCCTTTTTCACCACTTTCCTGTCTCACCATTTTCTTTTCTTTCAAGGAAAATAGCGCGGGTGTGCGCAAGAGTAAGCACGGTTAAGCGGTTGTAAGCGGGTGTGCGCTTGTGTGCGCGGAGCTAACCGCCAGTGCGCATGCGTGAGCTCCACACAAACCAGCGCTAACCCGGTTACAACTGCTTAAAAGTGCCTTAGGCACTTTGATTGACAGGTCCTGTACTCAGTTCAAATGAAAAATAAAATCCCACTGTGAGTCCCGAACCCAGGACCTTGGCAACTATAGTCTGCATGACTTACCACTAAGCCATGACTCTTATATAGAACCATTGTGATAAAGTAAATATATCATGTAACAGTAGGAATGAATGTAAAGGGAATATAGATGTGTAGTACACAAAGCATGACATTTAGAATCACAAACAAAACAGGTGGATTTCCATAATAGTAGTGTGTGAACAGAAACAGCCATGCTAGTTGGAAGCTAGTAGGTAATAATGTCACCATAGCACCTTGCAAGACACACACATACTCACAGCAGGATAAGCACTGCCCATACCCCACAACCTCTTACAGGAACACATCCGGACCAAGTAATAAAATATGTGGAGCAAAGGCCCAAAACCAGGGACACATTACAAATAAAGTTACAACAAATGCAGACAGTTCAGAAAGTAACAGGGTCTACACCTTGTGGGATGTTTGGAAGGGTATGCAGTCTGGAACTTGAATGTTTGTCACCCTATTCTGACTTGAGCCCAGACTGACTTGCCAGATAAAGGTGTGCATGAGATATTGACCAAATTATGAGGCAGAAATGTGGACAGCCTGCAAATATCTGTACACATGACAGGTCCAACACCACCATATTTGAATAGTTAAGAACCTAGACATAGCAACAGTGAATGTCTTACAGGGATGCCCCACAGACCCCATGTGAAATGTACAAACAGTAGGCAGAAAGGTGTAACACATGCAATGGTAACTATGGAGTCCGGAAAGTATTCACCACTCGCATGGCAGAAAAAGTGTAGTAATACATATGCTCATGCTAACCCACAGTCACAACTGCAGCATACCAGACATTTTAATGGGTGTACCCCACTGATATGTACCATTCCATGAGGCACATAACTGATAAACCTGAAGGTCTCTGGGGCCTGCTTAGCAGCATACTCAAATACCCTAATAGATGTCAAGGCCCACACCATGGCCAGACCACACTGCATGCTGTAACACCCTAGCAGATATAGCAAGCATTCCAAGGTGTGAATGTACATCGAAAATAGGAAAGCTACAGCAGCACACTACAGTCAAGACACCTAGCAGGCATACAAGTAGTGACTGTAAAGAGCAACTATTGAAGACTTAGCAACAGAGTGCAAGCAAATGTGAAAGGAAAGCACACACACACACACACATTAACAATAGTAGTAGTTGTAGTTGTCAGTGTACATACACAGTTAGTACAGGAAACTGGAGAAATGAATAGAGGAATGTTAATCTACAACACACCTGGAAATATGAGAGAGATACCAACCTTTACACTCACAGAACATTGTCCACAGCATAACAGCATGGTCCCTGCCCTTAACATCTGAAAGGGCTACGCCTATCTCACACACCTTTTTATAGCACTGTTCTGAAATCACAGTGAGAACTGCAATCAGTACACAACTGGCTGCATGCAATTAGCAAATGCTGGCTAACAATTGGTGCAGAGGCCATCACATGGGCATATGCAGATACCTACAAAGTATGCTGTACTCCATGTCCACGCATACAATACTTTCATTGCACCCTGAGAAGGACGTGAGAGACAGAGAGAGAGAGAGAGAGACAGAGAAAACTGCAATTAAGCAGACAGAAACGAATTGTTCAGCAACAGCTACCTGAAAGCTGACAACTGGGAAGTGGAGCAGCAGGACAGAGAACCAGACAGCAGCAGAAGCAGCTGTGACAAACACAGGTAATGTAAAGTAATACTATAAAGGTCTACATAATGTGAACCCTCCATATGTGTCATTGGTCTGTATCCATATGTATATGAAGATGTGTAAAGGGCAGGAGACATACAGCAACTATCAGTGAAGGCTGTACATACATTTGTATGTGAGAGCATGTATGTGCACATATCAATGTTGTTTGATTGTAGGTTGTAGTGCCATGTACAAATTAGGTTACACAGCTATATATGTTTAGCAGTATGTTAAGTGTGTGTATACAGTATGGTAGACAAATATGTTGATATACCTGTCTAACATATGGATATGTATGTATGTCAACATATGTATGTGTGTATATATATATATATATATATATATATATATATATATATATATATATATATATATATATATATATATATGATATGCATATATGTATACATACATAGAGAGAGAGATGTAGGAATACATAGACAGATGTCGATAGAATATTGTACCAACATATCTATGTAATGCACACATGCAGATATAGATATATGTAGATACATATACATAGACAGACTGATCTGACTACCTACAGGTATGATTGTATATGATGACCTGCAACACAGCCTGTCCCACCCCTCTGTCACTCACACCCCTCTGTGCCCCTCCACATCTATGGCAATATATGTACATCAATATCTATGTGTATATGTATACGACATATATATATATATATATATATATATATATATATATATATATATATATATATATATACATATAGATATATCTATATACATATATATATATATATATATAGAGAGAGAGAGAGAGAGATGTATATAAAGTCTGAGTGAGGCACATGTGTACAGATGTATTGCAACAGGTGCCTGGTGACAAAGGCATGGAGTGAACACCAGTGTCAAATCCGGAGTATCATACCACATTCCAGATCACCCACACCAGTAACCACCAGATATGTGATTGGCCGCCCACCACTGCATGTGTCAGGGGTGAGCAGGGTCAGAAATGTGTATAATAGTGGCCCCAATGATAGTCACAGTGGCACACTATCCCTGGAATACCTGCACATGGTATGTGTCCGCAGACATGGTGAGTCAGGTATGGACATGTAGGTCGGTGTACCCCCCACACCACATAATGGATGCCATGGTATGGACCTCACATGACAGCAACAGATATGGAGAAGGACACAGTGACATGTACAACACTGTGACAACGCACTCAAACACATTACCAATGCACAGTGACTGACAACACCACAGAGTACACATATGCTACCCACATAGGTGTTACCACTCCCAGATTTACATATGGAGGTCACACCCATGACAGATGTCCAACAACCATAGTAACACCTCCCACCATCCACAACCTACATGTCTGCTGTGTGTCGTCCATGCCACTGCAATAGTGTGCACATGTGGAGGTAAGAGTTCCTACTCACAGATAAGACACACCCTGCAATAAACCACACAGTGTTAAGAAGCGAGACTCCCCATGAGTACATGTCACACATACCCCTGCTGAATGTTAGTCAGATAGGTAATATGCCATATGAGTCACCCTGTGTAACTGTGTGACAGCAGCAGTTACCATCACACCACATGTGTCACAATGGTCAGGGTAGCAGAACAGTATGCTGCTGTAGACACAGGGGCAATAGCATATTGTATAGTATTGTATTGTAATGTAATGTATTGTGTTGTATTGTATTGGTATGGTGAGGTGCCTCCTTCATGGAGTGGAACCACTGCTGCTGTGCACCAGTGTACAGGTACATATCTTGTAGTCAGGCTAGTGTTACATAGCACTCCTATATGTGTGTTTAGCTCCTGTCAGAGGTTATGTAGCATGCAACTGGGGATACCATCAGGTCCCATCCATGTTGTGTATTCTGCTGTCCTGGGTGTCTCTCACCTGGACATCTGTGATGACGGGAGGTTACAGTCAGCTGGGATAACTATGCCTTATTACAGGGGAGAGGGCGGGGTGACACCTGCACTGAACCTGTCCGCCACAATGTTGTCAATATCTGTGGTGTCAGTGAAATATGTGTTGTGTACTACCTATGGGCATAGAGGATGGCTCCTGACTAGGTTGCTAACATAACTGAGGAAGGCCTCCTGGTCATCTGTAGTGTCACTCTTGATTTCCCTCTCAACGTTGCCCATGTAGTCAGTATGATGGGAAATAGATCCTTACCAGTGCTGCTCAGACATGCCCTCCCTTCAGTGAATGATGCTCTGTCTTGCAGTAGCTTCCATCTTCTGTAATACAATCTGTCTATGGCTGGGGTCCACCAGACAGGATGCTGTCCCTTTGTGGAGAGTGTCTTGGTCAGATATGGGATTGCATGATCCATGCATACTTGGAGATGTCTGTAGAAAGCAATTGTGTAGGGGTCACCATTGTGGGTTGTATCTGCCACTGGCCCAGTGGGCTGTATGGATACCATATCACTGTTACAAAGTGTAAAGTTTGTATCTGTAATGTTATGCACTATAGTCATCTGTGCTGGTGGTGGAGGTGGGATATGTATATCCAGGGCAATCAGTGTGTGGTCAGCCCACAGTAGTTGCCGATGTAGGCCATACAGTACCTAGATACAAACCCCCAGAGTGAGGAGGTGCTTCTGACCTGAATCGGTGTTCTGACTGCTGGTGTTTGGTAGTATGTCGTATGGCGTCTGCCAGGTACTCTTGCACAGTTGCTGGCCGAGCACTGATACCTGGCCATCTACATGTGTATCCACCAATAGACAGACAGATGCTACATATGTGAGATATGTTGTATCATAACAGTCGAGTAGCATGTGTAGTATGTGTGCCAAAGTCTGCTGACATATATTGCTGATACCAGGTTATTTTATTTCTCAGGTACATGGCCCACCCGCGGAACCCCACCTACTCCACAGCTGAGGATGAGGAGATACACCAGAGCCTGGTGCGGGACTATGCAATACTCTTTTCCCGCACCAGCCAGAATCAGCAGGAGAGGGCTGCACTGTGGCAAGACCTTGTCCGTCGGGTAAATGATATAGGCACGCATAATAGGACATATGAACAGGTACGACATCACTGCAGTGATTTAATCAGACATGTCCGTCAGCGTGCGTCAGATATCCACAGGCAACAGGTCGCCACAGGTGGTGGGGTGGCTACACATCCCCCACTCACCAGACTGGAGGGACTACTCCTGAGTGTAGTGGCTACAGTCCACCAGCAACAACAACAACAGCAGACATGCATCATGATGGAGGCTGGAGCCACACAGCAGCAAGACGGTGAACGTGCAGGTAATATGTCATATGTATAGTTGACTGTTGTGTACACTGGTAGTTAATGCATGTGTGAGGTGTGTCCTTGGTTTGTAGCTGTCACCATAGTATTTAATGTGCAAGTGTGATATCCTCAATATTAGCTGCCGACCTGTGAAAGGCGACTGTTGTACTCCTGACCTGTATCATACTCAGTAACAATGGTACAGTTGTGCCCACTGACATTAGTTTCTTCATGTCTGCAGCACCCTCTGGTATAACTGCAATGCAGCCTATCCATGCTGGTGAGTGTGTATTAACAATTCCTGTAATAGTGTTGATAGTAATAGTACTATTTGGCTCACTTAGTAGTGCTCTTTGTATGCATCTAGGTGTGTCTGTGTCTGTGTGTTGATATCACGCATACTGAGTACTGTACAATTGTGTGAAACTGTGTGCATGTGTGCACGTGTGCACCTGTGCACGTGTGCACGTGTGCATGTGTGCATGTGTGCACCTGTGCATGTGTGCATCGCTGGTAATGTGTAGACATTGTAAACTGTGTTTCCTGTTTCCTTCCCACAGGTTCTGTTGCTCCTCTGGTGTCATGTAGTAGGGAACCTGAGTCAGGTGCCGTGGGTACTGATAATGATGACATTGGTGTAATGGCACAGGAAGGTATGCCAGGGTCCGCCATTGGTCAGCCAATTGACAGTACACAGCTGTCGACCCCATCAATGCGCACAGTTATCCTGCCAATACACCCCTTGTCACCACTGTCCCTAGGTGATGGACAGCATACAGTGGGCATTGACCAGGGTAATGTGGTATATGTGGCACATGCTTCCCCACACAGCAGCCATGGGCATGGCCCAGAGATGGTACCACACAGACAGATGTCCAGGGGTTCTCGTGGGAGCATCCATGGGCGTACTGCCCCTGTCAGACGTGCCCACAGAGGTCTTACAACCTCAGCTATGTTTCAGACTGTCATGCAGGCACAGTCACGTATGGAACGGTACACCAGACAGGGTCTGAGGGAGCTGGCAGCATGTCGCACAGCCATGACTGACAGTATGCGTGACATTGCAGCTGCCATCCGTGATTTCACCGATGTCGTAGACAGACGTTGTGGGGACATATTAGACCGGTTCCACAACTACATGTCCATGAGCCAGGGTGATGGTGGGCGTTGAGGCGTCGCGTGGCGTATGCCAGCAACAGCAGCAGCTGGCAGTCGGCATGGACGACAACAGGGCCGCGGCCGCCCCCGTAGTGCCAGCAGAAGCCCCAGCAATGCTGGGTCTGTGCTGTCATCAGACCGCCCCAGGAGACCACGCACGTGGCTCTGGCCAGGCCCGACAGGGATCTGTGTCCAGTCAACGAACACCTGCTTCTGATGACAGTACCCAGTCTGGGTTGGTACCGGATACGGTCCGTAGCACCCCTGCAAGGCACAGGTACCGTGTCCGTGGCCAGAGACACTGATCTGTATGACCTGGCAGGTACAGTCTGTGGCTGTCCACAAACACCAGTATATGGCAGCCATGAGGTGGAACTGTGTGCATCCATACACACATGCAAATTGACAACACCTAGGGCTACCGCACACACACACACTGCATCAACATTGCCCCACCTTCTACTGCTGTCCCCCACCAACACACATACACATACATGTCAATTGGTGGTATGGGTGGCTGACTCAGGCATACCAAGTTCACACCCTGTGCATATGATGAAACTGTGCCACCTCCTGCAATCTGTAACAACTGTGCAGGTACAGGTTAACATGTTGCTGATGCACAGGGTGACCACATAGATGTGTAGTAATAGTATCATGTTGTTAACAGTACTGTGTGCTGAATTAATTGGGGGTATATCACAGCATGCCTGATGCAGTAAGTGTGTGATTGTCATGTCCTGTTGTCTACACCCATGGTAAGTACCATAGTGTATCATCTGCACATGTTGGCATACTGGTGGTAATGATGTCAACAGAAGGCTACATACATAGGTAGCACAGGGATAGGGTAATGAATGTAGTAATACACAATGATGGACATGTAAATTGCAAGTGGCATGTTGCCCACACTAGACTCTGCAATGCAGATGTTTGAGGATGTTGATATGTGTGCAGAACTACACAACTGGTACAGGACACACAGGAGCACCCTAGCACTGCATGCACACATCTCATACCATGCTAGACAGCCCCAACACACATAACTAACTGTCACAGGAGGGAGAGTCCCCATATATGTCAGGGATACTGTGGTGGCAGGCCAGGGAGCATACATCCTACTAAGTATGGAACCACTGAGTGAAGGCTCAATGTCTGTTATTTGACATGTGTATTACTGCAGGTATGAGCACATGGGTTTCTATCCAGTTATTGTACATCCTGACAGTACATGCATGTTCCGTACACTTATGTGCACTGAGACTGGACCCTAGCCATCTGACCTGTGTATTTCCATGTACATGTGCATAGTGCCTGCATATTTGCAGTGTTACCTACTGGAACTGGTACAGCTTGTTTGTTGTACAATGGACTACATGGAGCCCTGTTTACTGTATCTTTGTTTGCATGCATGTTTGCTTGCAATTACCCTGGAATACCGATCACACCTGCAATGCATAGTTAGAGCTTCTGTGGACTCCTAGTGCCATCTGTATAGCCTACTATATGTATGTCCATGTCCCACTTGACAGGTTGCCACTGTTTGTCCTGTTCACATGTACATTGCCTGTGACACAGTGCATATGACCTGCCTGGCATGTGTCCACGTGAGCAGTCATATATGCTACTGCTAACTAATCACAGGCACTACACCTTCACACATTCATCTTCTGTTGAACTACCTGCTTTGCTAGGGACAGCCTGCACCTGTCACCCCTGGCCTTTCAGATATTGGCAAAGGCTCTTGCTACCCCATAGTGCCTATGTTAGGCAGGGCTCAAATGACAAACCCACCTTCATAGGTATCACAAGGGATAAGACACTAAGAGCAATGCTACCCAACGCCAGATGTCTAAACCTCCAGATGCATGCACCCAAAACACTCCTTGGCATGGAAAACATCGATATCTGTGCAGTAACAGATGCCTGGTTCAGGGCTACTGAGAGCACACCAGCACTACCGGGTGTAACCCGGTTGATTTCTTTGATACAGTCACCAAGGCCATTGCCGAGGGAAGGTGGTTCACACAGCCTACCTGGACCTTGCAAACGCTTCAAGCAACAATACCCCACTTGGGCATTCTAGGAAGCTCACCAGCTTAAATATAAGCCCCTATGTCACTAGATGGATTGCACAGTGGCTCAAGAACAGAACCCACATGGTTAGCATTGCTGGAGCCATGCCAGACCCCATAACAGTTACAGGTTGTGTCCCAGAAGGCTCAGTCCTGGGACCCTCTTGTTTGGTATATATTTATTGGAGGTACAGGCCAACACGGATGAACTGTGGCTGTCCAAATATGCAGATGACTGCAAACTGGACACCATAATCGACTCCCCAGCTGACACAAGCATCTTCCAAAGGGGCATCATAGCAACAGACAATTTGTGCCAGAGCCATGGCCATCTGCTGAACAGTGTGTAGAAGGGGAATGTGCATCCTGTAGTCTGTTCACCTAGTTGCCAAAAGGGACATTTCCCTCACACACTAACCCCCCCCCAGGCAAACACACACACTTGCCATTTACAGGATTCAAACCCCTACCTAACTATGTTATGACACTTGAGACGGATGCATTAGCAGAGCGCGCTATTCGCATTACTGGGAGGTACCTTTTCTCCTGCTATACTTATAGGGTGCTGACATCATCGGCGTTTAGAAAGGGAATGTGCATCCTGTAGTGTCTTATCCTATTTGCCAAAAGGGACATTTCCCTCACACACACTAACCCCTCTCAGAGAGACACACACACTTGCCATTCACAGGATTCAAACCCCTACCTAACTATGTTATGACACTTGAGACAGACGCATTAGCAGAGCGCTATTCGCATTACTGGGAGGTTTCTTTTCTCCTGCTGTACTTATAGGGTGCTGACATCATCGGTGTTTAGAAAGGGAATGTGCATCCTGTAGTGTCTTATCCTATTTGCCAAAAGGGACATTTCCCTCACACACACTAACCCCTCTCAGACAAACACACACACTTGCCATTCACAGGATTCAAACCCCTACCTAACTATGTTATGACACTTGAGACAGACGCATTAGCAGAGCGCTATTCGCATTACTGGGAGGTTTCTTTTCTCCTGCTGTACTTATAGGGTGCTGACATCATCGGTGTTTAGAAAGGGAATGTGCATCCTGTAGTGTCTTATCCCATTTGCCAAAAGGGACATTTCCCTCACACACACTAACCCCTCTCAGACAAACACACACACTTGCCATTCACAGGATTCAAACCCCTACCTAACTATGTTATGACACTTGAGACAGACACATTAGCAGAGCACGCTATTCGCATTACTGGGAGGTTTCTTTTCTCCTGCTGTACTTATAGGGTGCTGACATCATCGGTGTTTAGAAAGGGAATGTGCATCCTGTAGTGTCTTATCCTATTTGCCAAAAGGGACATTTCCCTCACACACATTAACCCCTCTCAGACAAACACACACACTTGCCATTCACAGGATTCAAACCCCTACCTAACTATGTTATGACACTTGAGACAGACGCATTAGCAGAGCGCGCTATTCGCATTACTGGGAGGTTTCTTTTCTCCTGCTGTACTTATAGGGTGCTGACATCATTGGTGTTTAGAAAGGGAATGTGCATCCTGTAGTGTCTTTTCCTATTTGCCAAAAGGGACATTTCCCTCACACAGACTTACACACACACCAACCCCACTCACACACACACACACACACTGAGCACTTGCAGGATTTGAAACCCCTACCTAACTATGTTATGACACTTGAGATGGACGCATTAGCGGAGCGTGCTATTCGGATTACTGGGAAGTTTCTTTTCTCCTGCTGTACTTATAGGGTGCTGACATCATCTGTGTTTAGAAAGGGGAATGTGCATCCTGTGGGGAGGCAGACACCAAGCACACTATGGCTAAGCTGTCATTCCCTAGGGCAAACAGCCTAGTGTTGACCTCTACACCATTATGTTTAATTGTCAAATGCACATTATTTGTTGCTGATAGACTGTTTGCATACCTTTATTGCCATAGCATTCCCTGTTGGTATGAACAACTTCTGCATCTGTGGAAAATGTTTGCATATGGGAGGGATCCACTATATCACGTATGTCTCTGTAGTCATTTAACTGTGTGCACTGGGCAGACTGCTGTAATGTGGTTGGTTCCTGGCATAACACATAACAATACCAGATATGTGTGTCCAACTGCTAAACCAAGATTTGGACTGTGTGAGCATGCCCAGTTCAGCCTTCCCATGGCATGTTGTCAAAGTGTGTGAGCATGCCCAGTGTGAGCATTCCATATGTTGGACTCTGCAGCCCACCACATTTGTGGATGTGTGTGAACTTCACAAACTATCACCCGTTTATGGTTGTGGGTTGTGTGTCATGTTGTGTAGTTACTGTACAACTGCTTTGTGTGTGAACACAACAGGATTATACTGTGCCTGCAGTGTTTGCATGGGATACTTTGCATACAGTTGTCAACATCCTTTCACACTGACCTAACACTGTAGTACTGTATAGTGTACTGGTAGTACTTTGACTGTGGTGGACAGTATCCTGGGCTTTACTGCTATCACTGCTTTACATTTCGATAGTGGGCACAACAGCCTGGTTGGGGCCAGTTGTGTACATCTGACCATGTTGCATTCTGTTCAGATATGAACTACTTACACCAGGCTTGTCCAACATTGTTAGTGTATTCCACAACATAGGTGTACAATTGCAAACACTAGCGATGTGCCCTAGTCCATGTCTAATGCAAGTTGGAGAGTGTGTTTGTCCTTCAACACACATTGTAAGAGGAGTTTGCCATGACATATGTCATGGTTAGTATATTGTGCCTCTGTCTACCTGTGACATGACAGTGATACCCAGGATAAACCTACCATCTCCCGTCCACCCATCAGGATTCCTATTGAGGAAGATTGATAAGTGACTCTATGGGTAGCCCGTGCTGAGGGTTCACTCATGGGTGGGAGTGGATTCTGTGTTATGGATCACACAGTACAGCTTGTCCTATGTAAGTCAGTGCTGGGGTTCAGGTCTCTCATGTGCATAGCTCACTGCCATTCAGATTGTACTAGGTGCAGCATGTTTATTGATGCCAGCAACACAGGCAACACATGGCATCTGTGTAGGCTGTTTGATACTCCTGATGAGGTACTGTTGGGGACTTTACAGTTGATGGAGGTGTCTGCTGAGGTACATCCCACAGGGGCTATTGTAGTCGATTGTACCACTGATGCAGGATGACTGCAGAGCCACAATGACCTCCCCTTATGTAGATCTGACAGCCTTCATGATTAGGTGGGTATATGGTATGTTTCTGTAAACACTACAGCACATGTTTGTCCAATGCAGGATATCTATCACCCTGTGTCCCCAGGTCTCTCATTACATGTTAACTACATAATGGGTTAACACCTATGTGGTAATTGGTGGGCACTTACTGTATATCCACGGGGGTTGACTATACACGTTTCTGCACTTAGCTTGCTGACATAGCTATGGCAGCAGTTGTCTGTTTCTATGTGGCCCTTTTGTGGGATGCATGTGTCAGCTGGTGGATCATATGTGGTGAGCAGTTTGTAGTCCTCTGCAAACATGTTAGGACACAGTCCTTCCATGTTTGCCTGTACCTATGGGACATATATACCAGACGAGGGAGATACCAGGACAAAGCCTTGTGGGATGCCAGTTATATCTGGTTTGTAGTCTGACATGGCTGAAGCATGTCTGACCATGTCTGTTCTGTCGTTGGTCTGGTTTGCAACCCCTCTACTGACATGTGGGTTTATATTTACGCTGGTGAGCCTATCTATACTGAACATGTAGGGTATTGTATAGAAGCCTTTGCAAGGTCCAGATACACTGTGTGGAGCACATTGCCCTCATCAATGACCTTAATGACTGTTTCAATTGAGTCAAACATGGTTAGGGGCAGGATCTGCACTTGAGAAGGCCACACTGGGTTGGGTCTAGTGTCAGTAGGTCCCCAACATCCTTATGTCTGTGGTACATGCTGATCCTTTCCATAGCTGTGCAATCTGGGCTTCTCAGGATTCTGGGGTAGTACTGTTCAGTATCCATTCAGGCAACACCTTTGTTGAGAAGGACCACTGTTGTTGTACACTGCTCTTTGGGTACATATTCTGTGGTAAGGCTGACATTGAGCAGTAGTGCGGTTTGGGATTCCATTCATCTTAGAGTCCATGTTGCACTAAGCCCAGGACACCATCTCATACCATTGCTGCTGTGTGTTTTGCTTTGGATATGTTGTCTGTTACCTCAGCATCTGCAATGTCAGGGGGCCAGCAGTCTGCTGGGATAGATATTCTGCATTCGTGGGGGTGGGGTTTGGACTGCACCTGTCAGGATGTATGTTGGCAATATGTGTGTGTGTTTGTATTTGTGTGATTCAGGGCATATCTGTGAATTCCCAACATGGCTCCTACCATCAGTTGTGTAAGCCTTGGGATTATCCTTAGTGTCCTGTACAATTTGTATCTACATAGGTTCATAGGTTCATACTAGGCTATCCACCCTGGGCATTTGTTAGCCTAGCCAGAGTGTGTGTGGCTTTTGAGACCCCTTGCTATGTGGATATTATGGCCATTTATTATTGCTTTGCTGTGCCTCTGTCTGGACATGACACAGTGAAGACCCCCACTGTAACTCTACAATCATCCATCCACTTGGCAAGATTCCTGTTGAACAGTGTCAGTGAGGGGCTCTGCCTAACATGGAGTGGGATTCTGGTCCAGGGTGTGGGGAGCCTCTGGATTATGTATCTGTCCCACTGGCACATCCTATTTCATTATTTGTTGAGGTTGACATCTCTCACTCTCGCAGCTCCAATGGATATGTGTTGTCTGGGGTGGAGCATGTCCATTACTCCTGTGTTGGGCATGGCCTGGTACAACAGGCATGCAATGCCTCTGTGGGCAGTCTGTGACTGGAGTCAGCTGGAGTGTCTACAGCCAGGCAGCATATGACATATATGTCTGACACTTTATCCTCTTGGTGAGGTACCTTTGAGGTCTTTCTAACTGCTGCAGGTGTCAGGTTAGGTAGATCCCATATGAGGCATTGTACTAGATTATGTGTGATTGGGGAAAAGTATAGGGGCACAGTGACCTCTGTTGTCAGAGATGTGACTCCTTTCCTGATAATGGTGTCACATGTAGACAGTCTTCCTAGCCACATTGGCAATGTGGGTGTCACATAACAGGTTACTGTCCACTTGTGTCCCTAGGTCCCTGGTTACTCCTTCCATACATAATGGTTTACCACCTATGTGGTAATTTGTGGTACCTTGTTTGGTACTTGGTGGGACATTCATACTGTCCAGTGTCTTCAGGACGGTTGGGGGTTATTGTGTGTGAGAGTGCGGTCTGTAGCATGCTACAGACTGCACAGCAGTCTTGCCTACAGTTAGTTGCACATGGGTGAACTCCACTGCCTTGTGCATTGTCAGTTACCTGGACGATGGGTGTCTGTGCTGCCTATGGATACCACCCTCCTTTATGTTGTGTTCCAGGTTTTGGGGTCATGACACATGGTAATGCGTGGTATAACCTGGTAGTGCTGGTGTGCTGTCAGAGCCTTGCAGCAGGTTTCTGTCACTGCACAGACATCGATGTTCTCTATTCTGGGGATGGCCTCGAGCATGCATATTGGGTGTACACATCTGGCATTGGTCAGCATTTCCCTTATGTTTCTTCCCACTTATGTTTTCTCGGGTGGTGGGTCAGTCTTTCAGCCTTGCCTACAAAAGGCTGTATGGAGGTGGCAAAGGCCTTATCCAATATTCAGACGCCCAGGGGTAACAGGTGCAGGCCATCCCAAGGGCAGCTGCATGGCTTGTCAAGCATGACATCCCAAGCAGACAGACATTGATCCCCTTGGAATGACACCAGTAAGTGTGCTACTTGCTATGACTGATCATTCTGTTTGTACTGTGGCATTATTCTTGGTAAGGGTAGGTTGCTGCTAACGGGTGAGTGTCATACCGCCTGGACTACATAATCGGATAGCTCATCTGTCTCTTTACATGTAGTCTAGGGCAGTACATCTCAGGTCATTCACACCAGCATGGACTATGACTGCATCATATTTCTATTTGCTTTGGAGTGACCTACATATTTCTGTTATGTGGCATATTGTGGCAGCCTACAGGCAGCTTACTGTACCTTTCCCTTGTTCAGTCTGGTGCGGGACAGCAGTGTGTCTGACTATGGAGTCACCTATTACAACTGTATCAGGCATGTTGTTTCTCCTTCTGGCCTGTGACTGTTTGGCACACCAGCTTTGTGTGCTATGTGTTGCATGTGCTATGTTTGAGGCTGTTTCATTGGGTGTCTGCTTTAGAGGCCTCTGTTGGTGTGCTGTGTTTGTGATTTCTGCCTCCGGCAATGTATTTCTGTGTGTATGTGTTTGGTTTACAGTTGTGATGGCTCTATGTGGGTATGTGTTCGTGATGTGTGGTTACCTCCTCCTGACTTGTTTTGGGTGTACTGAGTTGAGGGAGCTCTGCCTCCGGTTTGGATGGATGGTTGCATCTCTCACATATATTTGTATTTCTTGGGTGGAGTTGGGGGTTGTCTGTGTACTTGGGGCAGGTGTATCATTGCCTCAGGATTCACAGATTCCACTTGTTGTGGCTGGCCTTAGTGAATTGCATGTGTGGACAGATTTTATTGCCATACTACTGATCAGTAATTACTTCATTGTTCATGTTTGCTCTATCATGTAGTAGCTTCCTCATTCTCTTGCATGTTTTGGTTATGGCTGGTGTCCACCATGCCAGATTTAGGCACTGTGTCTTGTTTTAATTTGGGACTGCATAATCCAAGCATTCCTGGCAGTGTTCATGGAATGGCTGTATTACAGGTTCTGAGGTGTGGCCCATATTTTGCACCTGCACGGGACCTTTAATGGATTCTACATCAGTTTGGAGGTGTGCAAATATTGCTTAGCACATGTTTTCCACTGTGGTTTTCCGGCCAGGGACTGTGGTCAGGATTTGTATATCCAGTGTGATTACTATATGGTCTGGTTTTACCAGTGAGCAATACACTTCTCATCTTGACATCCCGCACTCCATGTTGCTGATTATCACATCCAGTATGCTTTACCCCTCTTGTGGGGGTGGTACGTTGTTCCTGGGCCTTTTGGTTTGTGGATTCGATGAACTTTTGTCCTACACTGTTGCAGCTGGTATAATGCTCCCAGTCTATATGTCTGGGTATTTGCAGTCGCCCAATATAATGTGGTTTCGAGGACTTGATATATTCATGTATTCCAGCATG